>NW_004797872.1:308603-315466 GCF_000002075.1 Aplysia californica | reverse complement strand
TTTCGTCATTTCGTGAAATTGTGGCAACTCTCTTTGTTTATTTAAGGCCCTGGATTATGTTTTTTTTTCTCATAAAAAAGGACTACTCCTGGCTTTTGATGTGGGTCTATAATTCGACCCTTCTAGGTCTCCGACTCTCTCTCTCTCTCTCTCTCTCTCTCTCTCTCTCTCTCTCTCTCTCTCTTTTTTTTTGTATGTGTGTATGTCTGTACAAATTCAAATTGAAAATTATGTATACTGATGGATCAGAGACTACTTGCTGCCTGAAATCTACAAGACAAGGGTAGGGTGTGAGGAGATGGAATAGGAGTGGAAGCAGCACTTCAGAGACAAGTGCTAGCTCGCAGTCATGTGTGAGAGAATCAGAGACAAGTGCTAGCTCGCAGTCATGTGTGAGAGAATCAGAGACAAGTGCTAGCTCGCAGTCATGTGTGAGAGAATCAGAGACAAGTGCTAGCTCGCAGTCATGTGTGAGAGAATGAGAGACAAGGGCTAGCTCGCAGTCATGTGCGAGAGAATCAGAGACAAGTGCTAGCTCGCAGTCATGTGCGAGAAAAAGGGAGACAAGTGCTAGCTCGCAGTCATGTGTGAGAGAATCAGAGACAAGTGCTAGCTCGCAGTCATGTGTGAGAGAATCAGAGACAAGTGCTAGCTCGCAGTCATGTGTGAGAGAATCAGAGACAAGTGCTAGCTCGCAGTCATGTGGGAGAGAAATGGAGATAGTTACCGTGCAGCCACCGAGTGGGTTCTGTGGGCTGTGTGTGGTGTGCACCTCTGGTGGTCAGTTCTCTGGTGATGTTGCAGGATAAATTCACATTAGCTTAGTAAAGACTGTACAGCTCAACAGTTGGGAGAAGATGATTTAAAGGTGTAAATAATATGTTTTTATAGGCTTTCCTTTTGGTGAATTGTCCAAAACCTGGTGGTGTAATAGAGGGTGGTATGACGAGGTAGGACTGTATTTATTTTCCTTGACCCCCTACCCCAAGCTCATTCTTTTTCTGTCTAGCAAGATTGCTTTGTGACAGAGTGTATTTGTCATTAACACTTTGCAGTCACTTGCGCAATAATGCGCTGGTGAAAATTATCGGTTCCGGTCACCTGCACCAAGCCTGCAAAGTCCGTTGCAGTCACTTTCCTGGCTGGGTGACCAGATGGGGTATTTTGTACTACTACTACTGGCTGTGTGACTGCAAAGTGCTAAGCCTGCATTACCATTTTTAAACTTTTAATTCACCTGTCTCTCATTATAGTTGAGCTGTTTGCTTTCCTTTTCAGCTCATCAGACAATCATTTCCTTGAATAGGTTATGTTGAGTATGTTTGAAAATGCTTCACTTCACCACTGAAATTTATCCTGATAAAATCAAATCACATGTCAACCGCCCTCCTTGTTGCCCTACTTTTCCCTTTCATTCAGCTAGCTGTTGGAATGGTCTGTCATAATCCTTGTTGCCCTACTTTTCCCTTTCATTCAGCTAGCTGTTGGAATGGTCTGCCATAACCCTTGTTACCCTCCCTTTCATTCAGCTAGCTGTTAGAACGGTCTGCCATAATCCTTGTTACCCTCCCTTTCATTCAGCTAGCTGTTGGAATGGTCTGCCATTACCCTGTCTACTTATAGTCACAGCACTAGCACCAGCTAGTAAAATGTGTGTCAACATATTATTTCTCCTGTAATTTTGTTTGCTAATATTTACCATTTTCTTTTTTGTCCAGATGCTGCTTCCCCCTCGCTATGAGGATGCTATCAAGACACCCGACAACTACCCTCAGCCTCCTGCCTACACCAGTGCTGAATAGTCCCTTGGGATAAATACAGGCTGTCCAAATGAAGAGCTGTTTTTCCTCTTTGTTATGCTCTCTATTTTCGTGGTGATTGGTGACGAGAGGGCTAATTCCCCAGCAGCAGCAGTGGTCATAGACTCTAGCAGATTAATAAAAACTGACCATTTTTGTTACCTTTTCGCACAGCAGCCTTCATATTCAAATACAATTTTTGATTTGTTTGTATCTGTTTTTTATTCTCTTTTAGATTCAATATCATGCGAAGTACTAGTGAGTCCAAAATGTATGGGCTGAGTTAGATATTAGTCATTGCTTTTCAAATATGTGGAAGCTATCTTTAATTTTTGCTTTAAGTTTCACATGATATTTTAAAAATGATGAAACATGTGAAAAGATGCATACTCTGGGAATTTTCTCTTTGCTCTCAGGGATAATAACTTTGAGAGATCAATACATGAAAAGGCTTCTAACATGCTACACACGAGCATTCTGAAAATGGAACGCTAATTCCTCAGCATGTACCAAATCAATCCTTTGTACAACTTTTGACGAACATAATGAAAGTTGTGAATGTTTCAATTTTCTTGTTGTCAATTACCCTCCAGAAAAGCATAGCTTGTATTTCAAAGATCATCCATTTTGAGTATTTTGTCAGATGGTTGTAATAGATCCCTCGATTCCTCATTTGTGTGAATTGTTTGGTGTCATTTGGTTGGTTTGGTAACTTCCGATTTATCATAATGATTCTATTGAAAATCTTTTGATTTGATGATTGTTTCTGTATAATTATTTTAATTGGTTGCTGTTTGACAGCATATTTAGTCAGAAAATGAAAGCTTCCAATCTTGTACAGGTACAATACAATGTTTCTTTAAGGAAGACGGCACTCATTGATAGCTTGCTCCTTTGTCGAAACAATAGTTTGTGCCATTTAAAATTTAAAGACATTTGGGAATTATGGCAAACAAAAAAATACCACACGGTAAAGAAACAGCACATTTATTTATTTTTTAAAATCCTATCAATTACGCAGTGGTGGATAATAAAATGAACAGATGTTTGTGAGGAAACGATTTTTGTCCATTATATGGAAAATGACATTTATGTGCTACCACTTTTGGCATAATATCGTTGATGCATTCTGTCTTTTGTTGTCTACTTTTGTGTAAAGAAGTTTTATAACGACACTCGATATTTATCAGGATTATACCATCTAGAATCATTGATTTAGTGATTTCCTTGAATGTTCTGATTCCTTGTTACAGATTGTTTGGCTTCTGAGTCATCCTCTGTTGGTTTGTTATTAACTCCTTTCTTATATTTTCAAATTTATACCATTAAAATGACTGTTTCTTCTTTAAGATTTGATTGTAGTTACTTTTATTATAACATGTACTTGGTCTGAAAGAGGTTGAGCAAAGCACAGTGACGCAGGAGATGTGGGATCCATTTTGCAAAGAAAAGCAATCAATGGATCAAAGCCTCAAAGGAAAAAAGAGTTTTTTGGGATGCATTTCTTCGACTTAGGTTTCTGGGAGTGAGTCATAACATCATTTTTTTGGAATGTAAACACTGAAGAAAAAACCCCAGTAGAACTTGTGTACAAGTAGGCATGTGGTTTGCTATTCCCAAGCTTTGTTCTGCCTTGTTGAAAGGAAGTTTTTAAAAAAGGATGTTGATTCATTTCTCTTTGATTCATATATGCCTTTTTCTAAAATTGAGAGCTTTTGTGTGAGCAGAATCTTTTAGACCAGAATGTCTATATTGTTTCATTATTGTGTTTTCTAAGAAATCCCAGGGTTTTGGGGGGAGGAGGGGGGGTTTAAGGGGGGTTGGGGAGATGTTCATTGGTTCAATAGATCTTTTCCCTGATAAGGGCCTGGCTAAAAAAAAAGTATGAAAAAATACAAGCCACCTTTATTGACAGTCTGCTGCAGTTACAGTATTTTTATGGTGCTTTTGCTGATATATATGCTTTTGCGAATGTTCAAACTTGAGGTTGAAGTTGTTCAAACTATTACAAGTAGTTCTTCACTATAAGTATTAGGATGCTATAAATAGTAGTCCTGTGTCATGAGGGTTTTCCTTTTTTTCTTACTTTTGCATTTGTTTCCAGGTAAGGTGATGGTACAAGAGGAACTTCTTTGGCTTGTCGCTTCTGTATGATGGTATTTTTTTTCTCCATCTGTTGACCTATTATTATATTATTATATTACTGCTGGTTTGTCAGTTTGTTGTTGTTGTTGTTGTTGTTGTTGTATGTATTGGGGATAACAACAGTTTGAGGTACAGTGGAAACCATATGTAACAGGCCCGGTAGTAACAGGGATCGGATATAACAGGACATTTTCTCTACTCCCACCATCCCTGTTATATCAGGTTTCCACTGTATAACAGGACATTTTCTCTACTCCCACCATCCCTGTTATATCAGGTTTCCACTGTATATGATACTGGTTCCTTTTCACCTGTTTGACCACAGTCTCACCCACTGCTATGTGTGGAAAGAGCAAGAAGTCCCAGCAGTGATGACATGTGGAAAGTTCTTGTGAGTTGTCCATCAGATTCCTTTAGAAAACCACCTTTGCATTATACTCTTCTTTAAACTACGCCGTGTTCTTTATGATTCTCAAGTAAGCATTCTTGGACTGTCCCGATCATTTTCTTTCTTCTTTTAGAAGGAACCCTAGAGGTACTCTGAAGTTTTCTTCCTCGTGCCAAAATTGTTTATCAAAGGTTAAAGTATAACTGGCTCTTGTGTAGACTCTTTGGTGTACCTGTCTGCTCAAACTTAAAGAGTACACAAGAAAAGTGGGTTGTGTGGGGTATTATTAATTAAAGAGTACACTAGAAAAGTGTTTTGTGCGGGGTATTATTAAAGAGTACCCAAGAAAAGTGGGTTGTGCGGGCCTCACTGTGAGTGTGATATGAAAACCGGAATAGGTCAAAATTGAGCGAGTGCTGGGGCATGAGAAGCAGGTTTGAAATATAATTTTAGAACTATCTGCCACTTCCCACTTGAAGTAAGAAAATGAGAGGATGGTTCGTTGAATCTGAGGGAGAGCATAGCATTGTCATCCCATGAAGAAACATGATTCCACTGCTCACATTCTTGCCTTGTGTCCCCAACACGTAGCTGTCTGTACATCTGTGAAATTGTCAATTGTAAATTTCACCACTTCCTAGGCTACCAACTTGTTTCCAAAAATTTATATATTTCTTAGATCATACTGTAAAACTTTTCCCGTGATGCACCACTCCTTGTGGTTTGCTCTGGGTTCAATATATTTTGTTTCCTGTGATCAGCTGGTTTATATTTTTGTGGTTGTTTTTTTTCCTTTTGTCTTAATCACGCTTCATTGTAAAATATTTTTGTGGTATGAGTATGAGGTAATAAATTCTAAAAGGTGAAAAATATGTTTTATGTTTTCACATTTTGATGAGTGGTGTAAATATGTGCTGTCGCGAATGGTCAGAGATTGGAGGGAGCCACTGGTAGGTTCTACTTCTTTTCTTTCCCTGTCTTGGTTCTGTCTCTCTTGCTCCCCCCCCCCCCCCCCCCAATGACGATGATTGTGTCATTGATTGTGTCGTTGAGCTTCTGTTTACTCAAACACTAAATGATTGTTGTTGGGTCTATGTGCTTCCCTATACTAAAAAAACCAACAATAACATTATTAACAAACAGCAGCTACAACAAGCTCAAACGAAGGGCATGAAAGATTGCTGCTATATTTCATCTTGGAAGTTTTATGGGCCAGCTGTAAGGTGTACGGGCATCTGTGGTATGATAGTTACATTCTTTGCCATTTACACAGAAGACGTGCATACAATTCTTACATCTAGGGAATATGAAATTGACATTTAACCCTATCCATACATCGTGTTTTCCTTTCATTCCATACGACGTGGGTAGCTTTGTACCACCACTTTCCAAAGAGGAAATTTACTCGTTAATCCGATCCGTACGCTTTGCATAGCAGTGATTTTTTGAAAAATACTGAAAGTTTCAAAGAGATCTTCGCACTTATAGAAGTATTCAAAAATGTGAAGAATACAACCCCGGGGGTACGCAATGACCCCAGGGCGTACAGATAGGGTTAATTTTATATTGTATCCCTCACAACTATGACAAGCTGAGTTAAAGCAGATTGTTTTTTAAACTTGTGTTTTTGAGGGTGAAAAAAAATGTAAAAAATATCAGTTGTTAAGACGTATGGGAAAAAAAGTACTCTCAAACTATATTTTCTTATTTTGGCCTTCTTTCGTTGCCTTAATTTTTTAAAATTTGTTTTAGTGAGTGTTTTACGGCACTGGCAACACAATAAGGTCATATATAAGTGCCGAAGATAAAAAATTAGAGGTGTTACAAGAGAGTAACGACAAAGAGTCTACATAACAACAAACACAAAAAAGAAGGAGGGGAGATAAGGAAGATAGATGTTTGATAGGAAAGAAAAAGCAAACCACACCAGAGCACCCGCCAACCACCCTCTTGCCTTAATTCTAAAATGTTCATGCTTCTCTACAGGGGGCCTACATGACATATAGTACCTTGAACCTACTCCCACTACTTATACTGGGTGGAGGGTAGTGCTGGGCGGCGAGGTTCCCTATTCTTGCAAGCTAGGAATCGTAGGAATCGACTCCGAACCCAATTACTAACTTTCTATTGATGTGATATTTTATTCGATGGTTACATGGTTGGCTCCGGACATCTTCGAGATTTTGGATGGCCTTGATTTTGGAACACTTCAAAGCATCAACTTTTATTTTTCAAAAACAAATTCTAAACAAAAAAAGATTTTAATGATCAAAGTAACTAGAAACCGTTGGTTTACATAAAAAGGAGTCGGAACTTTTCTTTCGTAACATTCATAGTGGGAATCGGTTCCGAAATCGCTTCTCCGCCCAGCTCTAATGGAGGGTACTCTGAAGATTCGAATCCAGTCCCAGGTTCGAATCCGGATAGTGACAGAAAATTTTCTTCTCTTAAACATTTCTTTCTCCTTTCACTTTCACTTTCACTTTCTTTCCTGCTCTCTATCAATGTTCTGTTGTCTGCTTTCGTCTCCT
>NW_004797872.1:302717-308488 GCF_000002075.1 Aplysia californica | reverse complement strand
ATATGTAACAGGCCCGGTAGTAACAGGGATCGGATATAACAGGACATTTTCTCTACTCCCACCATCCCTGTTATATCAGGTTTCCACTGTATATGATACTGGTTCCTTTTCACCTGTTTGACCACAGTCTCACCCACTGCTATGTGTGGAAAGAGCAAGAAGTCCCAGCAGTGATGACATGTGGAAAGTTCTTGTGAGTTGTCCATCAGATTCCTTTAGAAAACCACCTTTGCATTATACTCTTCTTTAAACTACGGCGTGTTCTTTATGATTCTCAAGTAAGCATTCTTGGACTGTCCCGATCATTTTCTTTCTTCTTTTAGAAGGAACCCTAGAGGTACTCTGAAGTTTTCTTCCTCGTGCCAAAATTGTTTATCAAAGGTTAAAGTATAACTGGCTCTTGTGTAGACTCTTTGGTGTACCTGTCTGCTCAAACTTAAAGAGTACACAAGAAAAGTGGGTTGTGTGGGGTATTATTAATTAAAGAGTACACTAGAAAAGTGTTTTGTGCGGGGTATTATTAAAGAGTACCCAAGAAAAGTGGGTTGTGTGGGGTATTATTAATTAAAGAGTACACTAGAAAAGTGTTTTGTGCGGGGTATTATTAAAGAGTACCCAAGAAAAGTGGGTTGTGCGGGCCTCACTGTGAGTGTGATATGAAAACCGGAATAGGTCAAAATTGAGCGAGTGCTGGGGCATGAGAAGCAGGTTTGAAATATAATTTTAGAACTATCTGCCACTTCCCACTTGAAGTAAGAAAATGAGAGGATGGTTCGTTGAATCTGAGGGAGAGCATAGCATTGTCATCCCATGAAGAAACATGATTCCACTGCTCACATTCTTGCCTTGTGTCCCCAACACGTAGCTGTCTGTACATCTGTGAAATTGTCAATTGTAATTTTCACCACTTCCTAGGCTACCAACTTGTTTCCAAAAATTTATATATTTCTTAGATCATACTGTAAAACTTTTCCCGTGATGCACCACTTCTTGTGGTTTGCTCTGGGTTCAATATATTTTGTTTCCTGTGATCAGCTGGTTTATATTTTTGTGGTTGTTTTTTTTCCTTTTGTCTTAATCACGCTTCATTGTAAAATATTTTTGTGGTATGAGTATGAGGTAATAAATTCTAAAAGGTGAAAAATATGTTTTATGTTTTCACATTTTGATGAGTGGTGTAAATATGTGCTGTCGCGAATGGTCAGAGATTGGAGGGAGCCACTGGTAGGTTCTACTTCTTTTCTTTCCCTGTCTTGGTTCTGTCTCTCTTGCTCCCCCCCCCCCCCCTCCAACACTAAATGACTGTTGTTGGGTCTATGTGCTTCCCTATACTAAAAAACCCAACAATAACATTATTAACAAACAGCAGCTACAACAAGCTCAAACGAAGGGCATGAAAGATTGCTGCTATATTTCATCTTGGAAGTTTTATGGGCCAGCTGTAAGGTGTACGGGCATCTGTGGTATGATAGTTACATTCTTTGCCATTTACACAGAAGACGTGCATACAATTCTTACATCTAGGGATTATGAAATTGACATTTAACCCTATCCATACATCGTGTTTTACTTTCATTCCATACGACGTGGGTAGCTTTGTACCACCACTTTCCAAAGAGGAAATTTACTCGTTAATCCAATCCGTACGCTTTGCATAGCAGTGATTTTTTGAAAAATACTGAAAGTTTCAAAGAGATCTTCGCACTTATAGAAGTATTCAAAAATGTGAAGAATACAACCCCGGGGGTACGCAATGACCCCAGGGCGTACAGATAGGGTTAATTTTATATTGTATCCCTCACAACTATGACAAGCTGAGTTAAAGCAGATTGTTTTTTAAACTTGTGTTTTTGAGGGTGAAAAAAAATGTAAAAAATATCAGTTGTTAAGACGTATGGGAAAAAAGTACTCTCAAACTATATTTTCTTATTTTGGCCTTCTTTCGTTGCCTTAATTTTTAAAAATTTGTTTTAGTGAGTGTTTTACGGCACTAGCAACACAATAAGGTCATATATAAGTGCCGAAGATAAAAAATTAGAGGTGTTACAAGAGAGTAACGACAAAGAGTCTACATAACAACAAACACAAAAAAGAAAGAGGGGAGACAAAAACGATAGATGTTTGATAGGAAAGAAAAAGCAAACCACACCAGAGCACCCGCCAACCACCCTCTTGCCTTAATTCTAAAATGTTCATGCTTCTCTACAGGGGGCCTACATGACATATAGTACCTTGAACCTACTCCCACTACTTATACTGGGTGGAGGGTAGTGCTGGGCGGCGAGGTTCCCTATTCTTGCAAGCTAGGAATCGTAGGAATCGACTCCGAACCCAATTACTAACTTTCTATTGATGTGATATTTTATTCGATGGTTACATGGTTGGCTCCGGACATCTTCGAGATTTTGGATGGCCTTGATTTTGGAACACTTCAAAGCATCAACTTTTATTTTTCAAAAACAAATTCTAAACAAAAAAAGATTTTAATGATCAAAGTAACTAGAAACCGTTGGTTTACATAAAAAGGAGTCGGAACTTTTCTTTCGTAACATTCATAGTGGGAATCGGTTCCGAAATCGCTTCTCCGCCCAGCTCTAATGGAGGGTACTCTGAAGATTCGAATCCAGTCCCAGGTTCGAATCCGGATAGTGACAGAAAATTTTCTTCTCTTAAACATTTCTTTCTCCTTTCACTTTCACTTTCACTTTCTTTCCTGCTCTCTATCAATGTTCTGTTGTCTGCTTTCGTCTCCTCTTTCTTCCCCCCCCCCCACCCACTCATCTCCTTTGCCCCCCTCCTCTGGGCTCCTGACTCTTTCTGCTGCTTTTCCACTGCTACTCATTTGCTCCTTCTTACTGCTGTCTTGCCACACCCCTGATCTTATGGTAGGTAAGATCTGACACCTAGCTTCCTCGGATAAGAGCGAAAATTCTCTGAGGTCCCGTGTGCAAGAATAGCACGTTAAAGAACCCTTGGTGCTCCAAAATCGATAGGAGTAGGCTTCGGCCGCCACCCAGGCAAAATTCAAAATTTTTTACCAACTGAAAATGTTTAATGTGTCCCACGCGCTCATATGACCTTATGCGGTTGCGAGCACCATAAAACACTTACCTAAAAAGGAGACAGCAGAACACCACGCAATCATTAGGATGCGGGAAATGGGGATAGAGAGGGGAGAAGGAAGAAAGGAACGATTATCTGGAAAGGAAAGACGTCGCCATAATCAGACAGCCACCGGAACAATCAGTATCGATACCTTGCGGGCTTTGGTGCTGGGGGGAACTGAGCACTTCTGGACCTGTCCGGTGTGCAATGACGTTGTTGCCCAGGACAGGACAGGTAAAACAGGTAACCTAAAAAGGGTGCGTTGATGTAATCTTTTCCATCATCTCTATCATTATCATCCTTCACTCTCCTCCTTTTCTTGGTACGTTCCTCTCTTGTTACACCTCTAATCTTTGGCACGTAGATTATGTTACCTAATTATGTTGCAAGTGCCCCAAAACGTTTAGTGTCTATAGTAAGCCAACGTGCCGTCTTCTCAATGGTTCTGACGTCACCACTTGAGGTAATATGTCCTGTCAGTTTTTAAAACAGGTTGGCGGGTGCTCTGGTGTGGTTTGCTCCTTCTTTCCTGTCAAACATCTAATCATCTATCATTCTGATCCCTCCTCCTTTTTTAATATTTTTTAAAAACTCTCTTGTACCACCTCTAATCTTCGGCACTTATATTACTTCATTGTGTTGCAAATGCCGTAAAACGCTTACTATTTTAAAAAAAACAAAAAAACTGCGGGTGGTTGGAGGGTGGCACTGTTAAGTCCTACTTCTTTATTTTTCCCTCTGTTCCCTGTAGTTTCAGTTTGAGTCTGTGTGTCGGACTTTTCCTCAGCGCTATGGTGTCGATGTGCTTCTTTTTACTCAACCGAAAGAACACATAAAAAAAAACTATGGAAGTGGGTGGTTGGCGGGTGCTCTGGTGTGGTTTGCTCCTTCTTTCCTATCAAACATCTATCGTCCTTATCTCCCCTTCTTCTTTTTTATGTTTGTTACTCTCTTGTAACACTTCTAATCTTCTGGCGCTCATATGACCTTATGCATTTGCGAGCGCCGTAAAACCTCTACCAAAACTCACAAAATTATGAATACCTGAACTTGTCTAATGTCGGCCGTTATACATAAAGTAGAGTGGGTGGTTGGCGGGTGCTTCGTTGTGATTTGCTCCTTCTTTCCTATCAAACATCTATTGTCCTTACCTTTCCTCCTTTTTTGTGTGTTTTTTCAAACCCTCCTGTAACATCTCTAATCGTCGGCACTTCTGATGACCTTACAGTGTTGCAAGGGGCGTAAAACTATTTATTTAAACAAAAACGAAAAACGAAGTAGATTTTTTTATCCTCCTCGTTTTCTTTGCCTTCCAAATGGCCCATTCGTGTTGAGTTGGACGTGCCTTACTATGGAACCAGTCATAATCTCTTTCTCCTCCTCCTCGCCGTTTCCCCCTCATCCGCTGAGCTCTGCTGTTGTCAATTACCTCTATGAATATAATGTACAATAGTAAGTGAGTTTTGGTAGACGTTTTACGGCGCTCGCAACTGCATCAGGTCATATAATAATGATAATAATAATAATAGATAGCATTTGTATAGCGCTTATCCCCGCTCAACAACAGGCTCTATGCGCTTTACACTATATTATTACCCCAGCAGACCATAGAATACTCCGAAATATTCTCAGCTTCCCGGGAAGCATACAGTGCAAGCAGCCGATTAAGCCCTCAAACACTAACAAACTGACAAGATCTTTCGCTGTCTATAGCCGGGTACCCATTCCCACCTGGGAGAAGTGAGGAAATTCGTGTAAAGTGCCTTTCCCAAGGACACAACGTCGGGCCCTTGACGGGATTCGAACCCACGACCTTACGGTTGCGAGTCCAAGAGCCTAACCACTAGGCCACCGACTCCACAAATGAGCGCCAGGAGATTAGAGGTGTATCAAGGGAGTAGCAAACATGAAAAAGAAGGAGGGGAGATAAGGACGATAGATGTTTGATAGGAAAGAAGGAGGGGAGATAAGGAAGATAGATGTTTGATAGGAAAGAAGGAGGGGAGATAAGGAAGATAGATGTTTGATAGGAAAGAAGAAGCAAACCACACCAGAGCACCCGCCAACTGCCCATATAATGTACAATGCATACTAATTCTATCGGTACTATTCAAAGTGCAGACAGTGGGTAGTTGTCGGGTGCCCTGGATGGTTTGGTCCTTCTTTCCTATCAATACAATACTATCAAACATCCACCTTCCTTCTCTCTCCTCCTTCTATTTTATATTTGTTACTCTTATGTAACACCTCTAATGTTTGGCACTTGTAACTTATATGATCTAATTGTGTCGAACGTCCGTAAAACGCTTACTAAAACAAAACGAAAAGTGTACCCAATGAATAGCCATGTAAAAAAAAAGCAAAAAAAAAAAAAAAGCAGCGGCATCCTCAATTTAATATAACGCGCATTGAGAGGTCTAAAACAGCGTTATGTGAAAAGTGTGTGTTTATTGGAAAGAAACAACTAAACATGACAACCAATAGAATTTTCTTGAGTATGCTGTAATAGGAAGACTTCTGATTAAGGCTAAAGGCCAACAAAATGAACATAATAATAATATAATATTTAACAAACTTCTGGTTACACAATTTAACGAAGGAACACAGGTGGGCGCCATCGCTACCTCCATAACTTATGAAAAGAAGGTTGGGTTTCGAAGCTGCAC
>NW_004797872.1:297994-301688 GCF_000002075.1 Aplysia californica | reverse complement strand
GGCGGAAAGACTACCCGATACCAGAATGTAGAAAAGCTAAGGGTATATTCGAAGCTGTGTGTGTACAAAGGCACTCTAAAACCGTACAGATCAAACTTGTTTGCTGATTGCATAACAAACAAATGAGTAAACAAACAAAAAATCTGATAAGAGTGAAATGGCGATGAGGTTGAAGACAAAATGTTAAGCCTCAATAAGGTATACGTCTACACGTTTAGTTTTTGTGTGTGTATTTTTTAAAACGTATTTTTCCCTCAAGAACGAACGTGTGGCTTCTTCAGAGTCCGTCCTTCTGAAAGCTTGGTTAAATGTTAATTCTGTGTCGACGTTCAGGAATTGAAATAATTGTACCTGACTTATATTTTGTTTGTATTCTGAATTGGCTTTTTCCGACAGTTCTAAAGCTGTTACCCCAGCTGAGCTGTTCTTTCCTCAGCAGCACTAAACGTCTCAAGGACCATTAAATCTTTTGTTGCACGGACATCGTTTGTGCAACTCAGAATGCATGTTTTGTCATGGCTCTGATGAGCAACTCCTGTTCCTCCAGATTTTCCTCCTCGTCCTGTGTCTCGAAGAGCACGGTGTTCAGATCCAGTGCCAAATCGTAAGTGCTGGAGGTGTGAGACAGACCTCCATCTGACGTCGAGTCGGACTCGCACACAGACGTGCTGTGACGGTACGGACTTGCTATTACAGGAGAGGGAGCTTCACCTGCAGGTTCTAGCGGCCGGGTGTTGTCTGTGGGACTCACACCCTTGGGAGCTGTCATCCAACAGGACGTCCCATCCCCCGAGCTATTTCGTTGAGGGTCAGCGTTTGTGTTGTTGTTGTTATTGCAAGGTGTTACCGCCCCGCTTGAGCTTGTGCCACAAGTTGTAGGGATACTGAGCTCTGTGTTGTGGTTGTTGTGACTAAAACAGGGAGCGCTGCTCGTGCTGGGTATGCTACTAGGATTGGTGGCCGTCATTTTTGGCGGGACGAATGTCTTTCCGAAATGTGGCGGCTCCAGGAATGAAGGTATGCCCAAATTTGACGGGGTGTTCAAATGTTTTAGTTCAGGAGTCTCCAAGGGTTTGAATACTTGCTGAGTGGGCATGCGAGGCTGGGGTTGGCCTCTTGCCAACTCTGGTGTTGGGTCAAAGTACAAAGGACTCTCTGGTTGTTGTTCGCGTTCGCAAATAGACGCTTGCCGCAAGAACAGTGGGCGTCTCCTCGGTTTGTCGTGGTCGGAGAAGTCGCTGAAACTGGACACATCGGAGATGTCGCTGCTGCATGAGGTCTGCCTACTGTCTTGGCGCATTACGAAATGTTCTTTGGCGGAACTCGTAGACAACATCGCCGGCTCGGGGTAGGAGTGGCGCTCAGGGACCTGTACACTCATGATTTCAGGTACAAGATCTCCGGAGAATTGCACCTCACAACCATCGTCTTGTGTTGACTTAAGATGATGGATGTACTTGGCCTGTAGGTCAAGGCTGTACTCCAGTACTTTGGCAGTGTCGGGCGTTTCCACCATGCTCATCTCTGGGGACGCAAGGAATTGTTGGTACACCGAATTGCACTTACTGTCTGGTGTAGACTGGGAAGTTCTAGACACGTCGAACGTCGAAAGTGTTGCGGATGAGGTCGAGGAGAAAATACCATGAGTAGTGTTGTTGGACAACCAACGTTCTGTCGTCAATTTGGAGCTGGTCGAGGACGCACTTTTGTCCAAATAGCTCTCCAAATCGTTGTTAATCCTATCGAAATTCGAGAATTGTGATTCATTAAATTGCTCGTGACTGCCATTTTCATTGTTTTGGTTGTCAAATGTAACAACAGAGTGAATGCCTGGGCCAGTTCTAGCTATTTTATTGTCTTCAAAGTTTGCCGGAGGGTCGAAGAAGGATAGCAGTGGAATGTTCACAGATGCACTGTCCTCTGAGAAATAACTGTCTTTCTCAAAGCTGAAAGAAGTCGTATTGCTTGAAAGGTTGGTCATCTGTTCAGTTTTCACTTCAGACGTCGTGTTTGACGGTGGGTCGGCATTTGGAAGCGAGCTCTTTGCCTGACAACCTGTCGTTGCAAACGTAGACATTTTGTCCAACAATGAGGAACAAGACTGGTAGTTATTGTTAGACTGAAAATACTGTTTCGAGTGCGCCATACCCGCTACAGATGTTACGCTGGATTGGCTCAGGCTGAGTTCTGTATTGCTTCCAGCAGAGGCTGACATGAAATTTGAGGAGCTTGAAGAGTTGAACAGAGCACGGTCATTAGTCGTCATGAAATTGGTCAGTGCATTTACCACCTTACAGCTTGTCGAAGTTACACAATGCGATGACGTGACAGGACTTGGAAACAGACCTGTCAGTTCTGGCAAGTTCGGAGACGGATCTGCAGCCATGTTTTCAGGCCGATTTGACACAGATGTTTTGCATAAATCTCCTTGCGTCTTCTTTGGGCTCTCGTCTGGCTGGTCTGTGGAAAAGGAAGAGCCAGACGATGCAGTTGATTCGGAGCGACTGTTCCCCGGCTTCTTCAAGTGTTTACGTCGTCGAGGTCTGTACTTATAATCAGGGTAATCCTGCGTGTGTTGAACCCGGATCCTCTCCGCCTCGTCGATGAACGGCTGCTTTTGACTCGGGCTCAGACTTCTCCATTTTTTGCCTGAAGACATGAAAGAAAAGGAAAACAATCAATGTAACGAGTACCAGTATCGGCCTGACACAACATTTCAATAACCGAATCTTTTCTATACAGGACACACAGACCTCTGAAAACGCACAGGCAAAACAGCTAGATAAGCGCAAACCTAACTTCATGCTGCAAGAGTAAATGAGCGTAAGGAGAGACGGAGGCAAAGAAAAATATGTAAGCAGAATAGTATATGAAACTGCCCCACCCCCCACCCCCCCTTCCATCTTCACTTTTTCTTGTTGCCCCCTATTTCCCAAACTCGATCCTTCCTCGACTCCCCTATCTCATCTTTTCGACCTTCTCAAATTCTCTTTTACTAACCTTTCTTTCCCAAAATGGCATGATTCTTTATAGACAATTGTTATTTTCCAACTACATTTGTTTTATGATCATTGACTTTTACTACAATATCCCCGATTGTGCACGCTGACGTATTTCCGGTTCATTATGAAGCGTGCCGTTTGATTCCGTTTGGGCCAAATGAAGGGTAAAGGGGCAAAACAGCCGCGAGTATTCGAAAAAAGGGGGGGGGGGGGGGAGAGAAAAGAGGAACCCCTGGTTAGTTCTTCATTTGGGTGTGATGGCGCTGCCTAAGGTGTGCACGCTTAGCAGCGAAGTTTGTTTGTTTTAAAGAACGAAGAACGGCGGCCATACCAGTGTGCGATCTAAGAGTACACGTCTATGAATATATCCGACACGTAGATAGTCTTGCCCTGCTGGCGCTGCGTGGATGCCAAAAGGCTGCCCTGTACTGCACTGACCTTACGTAGAATGCGAGATACCCTGCATATTTCCCACTTTACGTAATTAGTCCCCTCTGATCCGCCTCCTTATCGTGCCTCGTCTGTTCTCCCACTTAAACCACAAGCATGTCCCGCCGATAAACATAACGTCATCCTGGCTAATGCCACTAACAGAGGGAGCGACTCGCCCTCTTCCCATCTTTGAGGAAGGCTCGAGATTCTTCTTTTCACGCGGGCGTGTATGTGTGTGTGTGTGTGTGGTGTGTGTGTGT
>NW_004797872.1:293932-294873 GCF_000002075.1 Aplysia californica | reverse complement strand
TAAAAAGAGGATGATGACAATGATGATGATGTTAAAAATATATACATATAATCTCGAGAGGCAGGGTCAGTTGTTACAGTGATTTTGCTGGACGCAACTTAGTTTCGTGATATGATGTGATGTCATCAGAGACGGTTTCTTTTTAAATGTTAAAATTTTTTTAGTTGTTTTCTACAAAGTGTATGACAAAAACCCGCCAAGGCAGTCCTTGATGATAAATCTCCCCCTTACTTTCAAGTGGTGGTCTTCCGCTGCTAGCGATTTATTTGTCTATTTATGTATTTATTTATTAATTTATTCATTTATTCGTTTATTTATATATTCATTTATTTATATATTTATTTATTCGTGTAAATGTTGATGGCAGTTCTTTTCTAGGGTAGAACTTTAGCATTTTGCTTTTGTCTAAAGTAGACCCCGGTACCGGCTGAGCGAAGAGATCAAACACCACACATTCAACTATGCCCACCTCCCCAATGGAGCTGTGGCAATCTAAATTCTATTCATGCGCCTTTTTCATTATAATATTTTTGTCAATGCGTTGCATCCCACATAGATCTACATTGAACACGTCACTAGCTGAGATATTAACGACAAGTGCGAAGACAATTGAAGTGTGCCATGGACTACCTATTTTTTGTTGTTGTTGTGGGTTTTTTTGCTTTGTTCCTGCATAGATCTATTGTTTTCTTCCAACATTTACTGTATGCTTTCTGAAAATTACAGATATTGTGTCGACTTACTTCTCGTTACGTTTCATTAAGTACAAAAAAAAAACAACGACAAAAAACCCCCACAACAACAACAACAACAAATCAAACAATTGAACCAAACCAAAGACATAATGAAACAAAATAATATAACAAAACAAAGCACAAGGCATCTGGTTGACTTGATGCACTCATACTCTCTCTCTCTCACTCTCTCACTCTCTCTCTCTC
>NW_004797872.1:290851-293498 GCF_000002075.1 Aplysia californica | reverse complement strand
ACAGACAGACAGACAGACAGACAGACAGACAGACAGACAGACAGACAGACAGACAAAGGGAGACAGAAGGAGGCAGAAGAAAGAGAGAGGGATAGAGCTCGTTAAAGAATTAATTAGGAAACTCACCTAAAATCTTGCTGAGTTCTGCGTTGTGAATGTCAGGGTGCTCATCTGCCAATCTTTTCCTCTCGTCCTTAGCCCACACCATGAAAGCATTCATGGGCCGTCTGATTCGAGGTGGTGCTGCTTCACTGCGACCATGACCAACTCGGAAAGACACGAAGCCTTCAGGATTGGAACCCGCTGCAAACTGGAGAGGAGATTCGAACCTCTGCCATTCAGTGCCAAGCTGGCCGAATGGGTTTGAGCTGGGTAGAGATAGTCGGCTGTCTTGGAAATCGGGAAAAACTGGGACGGTTGAAACTGGATTCGCGACGCTGGTCGGCTGCATTTTGAGATCGTCCTCTTCCCAACGTTGATTGACTAATCCTTGAAACCTAACGTTTCTGCCGGCCGAACTCGTTTGCTTAACTTATCACAAACAGTCCACAAGTCCAGATTTTTTCGATGTTGACTGTCGTAAATAGGTTAGGAATATAATGCAAGAGGTCTCTGAATCTGAAAACAAGGGCTCTTAAATAAAAATCTATGATTTTGAGGATGTCTTGTATAGATTTAACTACGGTATCATGTATCACTTCACTGCTGACTGGTCTGGGAAGACAGGAGAAAATAGCTGAACACTGCACACACACACACACACACAGACCTCCCCATGCACCTCTCGAATCACGTGGTCGTTGTATTTCTGTTATTTCCTACAATACTCTGTGATACCTGGCGCAAAGACGTAGTTGTTACGTCATTAACCACAGGTTTGTCCTTTACAAAACGCAATTTTTGGAGCCAAAATACACTCAGGGTTTGCACATCGACGAATCCGCCAATGTAATAATCCAGAATTAGATCTACGTGTATCCAGTTCTCTTTCAAGAAAATACTTTGATTTTATAATTCACAGCACACACTTTTCTCCTTTAAAAAATTGTCCACAGACTACAGGCATTCAGTTATTTTAGAATACATAAAACAAGCGGTCACCAAACAAGATTTTATAATCAGCGGTTTCTTCTTCCACAATATGACAATTCGTCTTTGAATGACACGGAATAGCCTAGCTGGATTCTAATGAAGGAAGAGTCAGTCCTCTGTTTCTTTCACCCTTTGCACTCGAGTTTTTTTCACTGGTTGCCAAGACAAACAAGAACAACACTCTCCGTGACGTCGTCCTTTCTCATGGTGGTTTTACATGCCACTCAGTGTACCATTTGCCCGCGTCGTATCGTCGGTCGCCCTGGTATCTGCGAGAACGCCCATTCTCAGTGTCTGCGACGGCTCATCGCCCGATACACCCAACGACTACAAGACTGGCGAGGGGTGAGTTAAGAGCTCAGGGTCCTTGCGGTGACCTATCCGATTTCCAGACAAAAGTGAAGGAGAAAGAGAGAGGGACTGAGAGGCTTGCTGTAGAGCGACTTCTCGCGACTTTTGAAGACCCGATCCCTCTCCGACGTACTTTAATGGAATGTCTTTTGAAAAACCTCCAATACTTTTCTTTTCTTTTGACTATTTAGATATCTCTTTAGATATTAGTTGAGCACTAGTTATAATGCTATTTTTTTTTGGTCTTTGAAAGTGGTTGCTAAGAGATTATAAAGTTAATTAACAGTTAAGTCTGATGCTGAACAGCTCACTACAACCGCTTTCTCTGCTGCAAGCCTTCTAGTTTTTTGCAAAATTGATAATTAGTTGGGTTTAAAAAAAATAACAATATTAATTTCGAAGCTCTGATCGCCAGATCAAACAGGAAAATCCTTGTGCGTAAAATCCTAAGACACCGGCTCTCCAACAGTGATAATCTCGACGGTGACAACTCCAGTCTATTTATTCCTTCGTTGGAGTTGCGTTGAGAATCTCCTTGTCGCAAGCTGCATTGTCCCGGTGTGGGGATCTTCTTATAGTGCCTAGACCGTCCTAGAATAGACATTTATCTCTGGCCAATGACCGAGTAGAAAATATAACAGATATCAATATTTCCCTTTTTTTCATTGGTTAGAAGAATGTCCTCACTATCTTGTTTTATTTATATACTGGCCTGACCATGGCCGATAAGAGGCGTTATCAGCGAGTTTCCTGGTCTCATTTGCTTCAGTTTATAAATAGATTCTAACACTGACGATGCTGAAGAGGAGAGGGAGAGGGGACAGAGGGAGAGGGGACAGAGGGAGACACACATGACCACAGCTCAGTCGACGCTTCTTCAACACACCACAGAGATAAAAACTACCAGCAGATAAGAGCAGCGAGTTGGAGCGTGGTGGTCAAAGATAAATTTAGAATTTAAGTTAGAATAGAGCAAAAGCGTGTTATATGAAGATTACTGTAAGCGGTCACATGGCTGTGTTGTTTGTGAGACCTTCATGCTCTTAAAATTGATAGTTGATGTCCTTGAGCGCCATGACAAATGCAATATCGACTCGCTCGTGTTGCGTCCTGTCTTTGTTTTTGAAAAAATGTACAAGTAAAACTTCTACTCAATTTGATAAGACATTACGGGGACATAGTATTTCATCCTGACCTGACCCCC
>NW_004797872.1:284591-287289 GCF_000002075.1 Aplysia californica | reverse complement strand
GTACATGTAAAGCTTTAGTACATGTAAAGCTTTAGTACATGTAAAGCTTTAGTACATGTAAAGCATTAGTACATGTAAAGCTTTAGTACATGTAAAGCTTTAGTACATGTAAAGCTTTAGTAAAAGTTTTACGGCACTTGCATCACAGTCTAAAAATAGAGGTGTTACTAGAGTGTAACCGTAACATACAAAGAAAAGGAGAAACGACAAGGACGATTTAATAATTTGTGAGGCAGCGTGGTGGAATCAGGCTCTCGTCAATTTTTGGGCATATTGAGTTATTGGTATCATCTTAAAGCTTGTTCATTATTTTGTCTTGCTTTCAATGAAAAAGTTACCCATCCATCTTCAATAGAAGTGGAGATATTTTGGATTGAAGGAGGTGGGGGTCACCTGGTTTAAGAGGTAAAATTAACGAGATAATGGTCGCCAAAGCTTGGTAAATTCCAAAGCTGGAGAGTCCATGGAAACTGTAAATTTATATTTTTGTGCCTTTAATCAACGTTTTCAGTGAAATCCTCAAAGGAATCTCTCTGTAAATGGACATAAAAGGTGTTGAGCCAAAAAATAAAAGTTTGATCAAAATTGCTCAGCAGGGAGAAAACTATTGTTTTCTTTGATTTCATTATTTTGACGAGAGCCTGATTCAACCACGCTGCCTCACATATTATGTTTGATAGGAAAGAAAGGATAAACCACCCAAGATCACCCGCCAGCCACCCTCCAGGTCTGCAGGAGAGGTTTTATGGTACACTGGTTTTCAGAATTAAGACAAGTTTGTTTGTTTGTTTGTCCGTTTGTTTGTTTGATTAGTACACACGGCTAAGACTGTATAGACTGGCTATGATGGTTCACCACTACATCAGTTAACGCTAGCATATCGATCGACGGTGATCTTTGTGCATTGTGTATCACTATCCCTCGTTCAATGGCCTTTCAATCTTTCATAACTTGTGATAGTTTGCTGTCCGGTATCTAAACGGCCATTTTGTATCATCATGAGCCAACATAGAGGGGTGGTTTCTTCGTTAACTGGGCTAGACCCGCGGAGCCGGTTCATTTCCCGTCGACTGGATAGCGGACAATAGATTTAGTATTACTACTAATTTTCATTCCGTTTCAAATAGATCCAAACTACATGTAGTATTTATAAAGAGTAAAAAAAAAGAACGAAAAATAATGTTTAAAAAGAAACCACAGCCGATTTGCAGGCTCCCATAAAAAGATGATAAGGGTTCACCAATGTGTTGTCGCACTAGAGAGACTGTTCTTCATCTTTGTTTTTATAAATGCTGGCTTGCAATTTTGTTGTCACGCGCTCCTGTCACAATGTGAAACTTTGCTCGAACGCCACGCTCCAGCCGACGATTTCACTACTTTCCCACAGGACTCATAAAGGAAGCCTATATGTGAGGCAGCGTGGTGGAATCAGGCTCTCGTCAAAATAATCAAAGTGAAGAAACTTGCATTTTTCCACAGGTTTCATAATTTTTATCATTTTTGGGTGTTTTTTTTTTTGCTCAACACCTTTCATGCCCACTAAAGAACGCATTTCTGAGTTGATTTTTTTTTCTGAAAAACATTGATTAAAAGCACACAGAATGTACATTTTCAGTTACCATGGTCTCTTAAGCTAAGGAAATAACTATCTTTGGCGGCCATTTTATCACTAATTTTACCTCTGAAAACAGGTGACCCCCACCACCTTCTTTTGCAAATATCTCGACTTGTATTCAAGATAAATGGATATTTTTTTCATCCAAATAAAGACAAGTGAACAAGCTTTAAGATGATGCCAATAACCCTACCTACCCCAAAATTGACGAGAGCCTGATTCCACCACGCTGCTTCACATATATAGTTTCCAATTTGGCTTCTCAGCTGCCTACAATTAAAAGATAATATTGTTTTGAACAGGCCAGTTAGTACATTTATTTCATTTATTCTGGAATATTGCCATTCATAAAACCCGTCGTCGCTAGTTACTGTCAGTACACAATCATTTATCATTGGCATGGCTTTAATCTTTATTACCTTTCGAATTTTTCACCACCCACGGTTCTGTTTAGTATTCTATTCGCTGCTTACTTCATACCAGAGAGTTTACAGTAATGCTGTAAACCCTCTCTGCTTCATACCCTTACCTGGCCCTAACACCAGATCCGCCAAAACAATCATAGCCCAGTTACATTTTAAAGGGGGGATTTTACAGAGGACAAGAATGGTGGACCCTGGTCCAGGGAGAGGCACTCATGGAGGCCGAGCCCAAATATACCCCCCCCCCTCCTTTCCCCTTTCCCACCCTCACCCCGCCAAACACTAAGTTGTATAATAGCTTTTGATAGGCTACAGTCTCCCATTTGAAATGGTGTTAATGGACGTGCCACTAAGACTTTTTGATTGTAACCAGAAATTTTTGTTTCCTAACTTTTTTTGGTTTCACTTCATGTGGGTTAAGTACATTTGTATTGTATTTGATTCTAGACCTGGTGTACGCGGTAAAGAGTCATTGGTATGGGACTGATTGTTTTTTACTTTAAATTCTCGGTTCTTTGCCATACTGTAGGTCCATAGATACGAAAATGTTTTATAGCCTAGCTCTGTTTGTATTTTCTCGTGTGTTTGTGTGTGTATGTGTGTGTGTGTGTGTATGTGTTTGTGTTTGTGTGTGTGTGTGTGTGTGTGTGTGTGTGTTTGT
>NW_004797872.1:278783-280141 GCF_000002075.1 Aplysia californica | reverse complement strand
CATACACACACACACACACACACACACACGCACACGCACACACACATACACACACACATACACACAATTAACCCGGATTCTTAAGTACAAGTACTATCAATGCTTATCAGCATAGATTTCCGACGTGCCAGAAAGGAGGCTTATTTTGATAAAACAACAACGCTGATAAGGAATCGGGAAGCCAACGCCTACTTCATTGCAGTGTAAGAGTAGGCTAGGTGTTGGGGAAAACCCAACCAAAGAGTCTACATAACAAGAGGGTCCACTCCGCTCTTTGAGCCAATGAAAAAAGTATCTTCAAAATTCGGGGGCTCACTCTTCGCAAATGCAAACCCTTTGCGAACAGAGTTACCCTACTTGTGTTTAAAACAATCAAAGTGAAACTAGCAAGTTTTTAAATAAATTTCGGAAGAACGTTTTTAAAAAATGGTTACGCTGACAAATTACCTCTTCCGGAGGAAGGGGTGACTGTTTTCTTCGTTTAATTTGACTTAAGAATGAAAGGGGAGAGGTCATTAAAATACCCCCCCCCCCCCCCTAAAACTCCCCACTGAACGAATCCGAACTGCTGATGAACAGCTGTCGATCTGCGCACGCAAGGAGATGCTGTTCCTATTCTTCCTCTGGAAAAACGAAAGAGAGCTTCAAAACAGACTGCAGCGCCATCTGAAGCAAAGAGCGGACTTCCGGCGGACACTTTTTTTTTGGCTGAGTGGACCATCTTGTTATGTACTATCTTTGACCCAACACAACAAAGCAATGCCCCCCCCCCCTTTCCCACTTCTCTTTTCAGTTTCAGAACCTGCGCAAAAAGAGTGTAACCCATATTATTATTTTAAATTCAGGTAAGTTTCAAACTGAGGGCCCAAACTGAGGGCCCAGTTTTTGTTTCACCAAACATTATTCTCGATGGTATCGGTCAAGCTCATAAGGACAGAATGTACATTGAACGTTTCAAAATGTCTTTAAAAAGTATATGTGAGGCAGCGTGGTGGAATCAGGCTCTCGTCAAAATAATCAAAGTAAAGAAATTTGCCTTTTTCCTCAGGTTAGTGAATTTTTATCAAATCTTTGTTTTTTAAGGAACTCATTAAGTGTGGATTTTTCTGAAAAGTGTTGATTAAAGGCATAAAAAAGAGAATTTTCAGTTACCACGGACTCTTAAGCTAAGGAAATAACTAATCTTTGGTGGCCATTTTCTCACTAACTTTACCTCCGAAAACAGGTGACCCCCACCTCCTTCTTTTGCAACTTCGACTTGCACGGAAGATTCTTTGCTCACCTGAATTGTCATTTAACGTTTAGTAAAAGAAGCAATTAGCCATTACATCTCTCCCTCTCTCTTTCTATGTCTGTCT
>NW_004797872.1:275737-277607 GCF_000002075.1 Aplysia californica | reverse complement strand
CCCCCCCCAATTCATGAGGGAGCAGCTTTCAATAGGTGTCGCTGTTAAAAAGGCTATAGGTATAGATCTAACTCTGAAGAGAAACGGTAAAAATCAAGCGACACGGGCCTAATTCAGAATTGAACACATTTTATTTACACATTTTGAGCAATGGAATTTATTTAGCAGGTGGTCGGCGGCTGCTTTGGTGTGGTTTGCCCCTTCTTTCCTATCAAGTATCTATTGTCCGTAAGTCTCCTCCTTTTTGTGTTTGTTACTCTCTTGTAACTCATCTAATCATCACCCCGTATATGATCTTACTGCGTTACAAGTGTCGTAAAACTCTTACAATATCTAAATTAACTTATTTGACATACTGCAACTAAGCTTATCCCGGGCCTCCATTCACTGTGGGGGTTAATATGGCGATAGCCTTGGTGTCATGCCATTTTGTTGTTTAAGTAAGATTAGATTTTTATGACATTTGCAACACAATAAGGTCATAAAAGTGCCGAAGATTAGAGGTGTTACAAGCGAGTAACAAAAAAACACGAAAGAGGAGGATACATAAGGACGGTAGATGTTTGATAGGAAAGAGGGAGCAAACCTTACCAGAGCACCCGCCAACCACACACCATGCGATTTTGTATTTTTTTAAAAACCCTTACCTCATTATATATTACATAGTGTTCCAAAGCGAAAGTCACTTTGACTGTTCTTCAACGGTCCTAAGGCTTTTCATTGGGTTGGTTGGCATTGATTTCACAACATTTTATGCACAAAAAACCCTTTTGAATTAGACCTAGAATCTAGATCTTGACTCATTATCACATACTACTTTTGCACTTTTTGTATGCTTTGCCAACTCTGTGGACACGACTAGCACTTTTTGAGTCTAAGCTGAGACGCATTTCTCAAGACCGATGCACTTCAGATAACCTTAGCCGAGAAATAATACTTCAGGGCAAAAAATGGACCTCAGCTTTTTTTTTTTCCATTTCTTAAACTTAAAGACACTCCCATATGTCACTCAGTGCAGTTTACACTAATGTTCTTTTAAAAAACCCAAGGACATATTTTAATATCTAACAATGGGTGTATTGCGTCACACCTCGCCCCCATTTCTTTTCCTACCTCCCTCTCTGCCCAGATGCTTCTGACTCCGTTATCAGTCTATCAGGATCTCACTTCACAAGCCAGGCATGATAAGCCTAGATCTAGTAGAAGAAAGCCTTTCACCAACACACAAGTCGAATGCAACTTGGAGGTTCATTGTTTATTATTTCAGGAAGCAACATCCCGTCATTCTGGAAACGTCCATTGATACTCCGTTGCTCTCTCCAAAATGTCGCTGAGGGTCTTTCTACTGATTGTGCCAGTGTATACATTCCTGGTTGAACGTTCTTCTGTTCTTTCCTGCAAGGATGCCAGATTTTCCGCTTTCTTTTTGTATTCCAAAAACCACCATCCTCTCCACAGCAGTACTGACCTCTGCCTCCTTATCTTCCTCTTCAATCAGGTGGCGAGCGAGACATTTCAGGATCTCGACCTTGTCTGGTTGAACCGCGCTGTCAACTGAGGTGGCCTCACAAGCCAGTCTGTCGCTTTTTCCTTTCCCTTAACGCCTGCATGGCCAGGGCAGAAAATCCATATGAGCGATCATATGTGAGGCAGCGTGGTGGAATCAGGCTCTCGTCAATTTTTGGGCATGTAGAGTTATTGGTATCATCTTAAAGCTTGTTCACTTGTCTTTATTCGGATGAAAAATATATCCATTTATCTTGAATACAAGTCGAGATATTAACGAATGAAGAAGGTGGGGGTCATCAGTTTTCAGAGGCAAAATTAATGAGAAAATGGCTCCCAAAGATGAGTTATTTCCTTAACTTTA
>NW_004797872.1:274161-275516 GCF_000002075.1 Aplysia californica | reverse complement strand
AAAATTCACAAACCTGCGGAAAAATGCAAGTTTCTTCTCTTTGATTATCTTGACGAGAGCCTGATTCCACCACGCTGCCTCACATTTTGGCGTTGCTTCGATCAGGATTGCCAAGACATAACTCCACCAATCACTTGCAACAATGAGATTATCGACAGACAGTCAGAGCTGAAGTGTCTGGGAATCGTCTTCGAAAGGTCGTTGTCCTTCAGCAAGCATGTGAATCATGGGCTTACAAAGGCCAAACGAGGTGTGGGTGCAATCAAGACCATGGCAGCCGCTCTGATGCCACAAAGAGTGAGGAGGCTCTCGTGGCCTGGAGGATAAGGTGTTCGCCTCATTCAAAGGTCCCAGGTGCGAATCCGGGTAGCGACGGAAACATTTTCTTTTCTAAAATTGTTTCATTTCAACTGCTATCCTTCTCTCCAACAATGTTCTCTTGTTTGCTTTCATCTCCACTTTCTGCCCCCACCCTCTCATCTCCTTTGCCCCCTCTTCTTGGCTCCTGGCTCTTTATGCAGCCTTTCTACTGCTACTCCTTGGCTCCTTTTTACTGCTGTCTTTCAGCCACACCCCTGATCTTCAGGTAGAAAAGATCTACACCTTGCCTTCTCGGACAAGGGCGAAAAATCTCGGAGGTCCCGTGTGCAAGTTGTTAAAGATCCCTTGGTGGTCTAAAATCGATAAGAGTGGGCTTCGGCCGCCACCCGGGCGAAATTCAAATTTTCCAACTAACTAAAAAAGTTAAATGTGTCCCGCGCGCTCATATGACCTTATGCAGTTGCGAGCGCCATTAAATACTTACCAAAAGAAATAACCAAAAAAAAAATTCCCCAATCCAAAAACCATCAAAGAGTGCTCTTCCTGATGTTGCAACTGGTTGTCTTGTCTATCATTGATTACGAATTGGGGTGTCTCACGCTGTCCGACACACAGATCACAAAGCTGGATCGAGTGCAGAATGAGGCAATGAGAGCAGTGCTGTACTGCACCAAGGACACTCCAATTTGTGCATGGGCTACTTGCTAAGTTTAAGTGGCATCAGCGTACGCCATAGGATAGTTTTAGTATAGGATAGTTTTAGTATAGGATAGTTTTAGTATAGGATAGTTTTAGTATAGGATAGTTTTAGAATAGGATAGTTTTAGTATAGGATAGTTTTAGTATAGGATAGTTTTAGAAAAGATGTCTCTAAGTGAAAAGGGCAGGAAAGAGCATCCACTTCACAACAACTAGGTGGGAGAAGTTTTATGTCACTTTGTGTTCTGTGTCAGGAGGCTGCAGTTCCAGACTCTCCCCTACAGTCTCATCATGACAGTGATGGCTTGGGAAATCCTACATTCCCCTTACCCCCC
>NW_004797872.1:271553-273097 GCF_000002075.1 Aplysia californica | reverse complement strand
ATTATTATTATTACTGATATTTGATATTTTGAGAACAACAATTACTTTTTAAAAACAAACTGAGAAAATGGGTGAGAATATAAGGATAGGAGAATGATATAATTGAAAAAAAACAAACGGCAGGGGATCAGAATCGAGGAAAGAAAAGTAATACACACCTCTTGAGAAGTGTAATCCAAGCACAATGATGAAGAAAGCTAGATCCTGCCCCAGTCTCATACACGAATGATTTACACAGGAAATCACATTCAACATAACACAACTGACGCCGGAAAAGAAGCACAAAACATGAAAGTACCAGCTTCTGAATTAAGAAAAAAAAAGTTATTGTAATTCGGCGCGTCAACTTAAACATTCCTGGGTCAGACTATGAGTTTTGATATAATTTAATATACTTTCCAGCATGAGTGTAACGAATTCGTAACAAGAAGTGGCGATGTCCGAAATTAGCCGTGGTGGTTAGAATGTGGTATGCTGCCAAATAGTCACATGCGTTTTAATTAGCAAGAAATTGTTTTTCACCCACGAACAGTCTTCTTGTAAGCCAAAGTACAACTTGGAGTGGTACGGTCCTCCTTGCGAGACATTATGATCCCTTTCTCAGGGGGAAACCGTTCGTGGGCACACTACAGGGTTGCAGCATGTAAGGCGCATTCTGCATTGTTTCTTGTTGTATGATTACGCTTTTGCAGATGACATAATGCACCTACAGAAACGTTGAACTCAATACGTTGTATTCAAGATATACGGATATATTTTTATCCAAATAAAGACAAGTGAACAAGTTGTAAGATGATATCAATAACTCTACATGCCCAAAAATTGACGAGAGCCTGATTCCACCACGCTGCCTTACATTTATCTGTGTTAGATCTACGCCGTGGTGGAATCAGCCACTCGTCGTTTCTTTAATAATGGGATTAATGGAATTATTTTTAAGTATGTACATTTTTTTTTTTTTTAAATAAAAAAAAAATACTCAACTGTCTTAAACAGAAGTCGGGCTATTTGATTTTTTAAGGATGCCGGGTTGCCTGGTGTCAAAGGTAACAGCGAGAAAATGGCCGCCAAAGTTTTCTGGCGTCCAAAGATGGAGTGTCCGTAGAAACTGCAAATCTACATTTTCCTTGAGCTCTGTATCAGCATTTTTCAATAAAATACACGCAGAAATGTGTTTTAAGAAGGACATGAAAGGTGCTGAGCCCAAAAAAAATATAGATAGCAACAAAAATAAAACCCCATCACTTGATAAAAACTGCCCAACAAGCGGAAAAAGCCGGGTTTTAAAAAGCGATTTCAATATTTTGACGAACGCCTGAATTCACCGAGATACCATCCATTTATTGTTTTCCATGTGGGGTTATACGACGAGATAATAATACTAATATGACCATTGACCTATCAGCTCTGAAGCCACACTGAGGTCCTGTACAGACCGGTGCCGTGAGCATCTGTTGGTCTCACAACCGACAGTAACAAGACCACTACCGAATCCTATGCTTGATCATTGCAGGCAAAAGCCGTGTTTGAAGTATTATATCAGC
>NW_004797872.1:267631-269028 GCF_000002075.1 Aplysia californica | reverse complement strand
AGTGTGTGTGTGTGTGTGTGTGTGTGTGTGTGTGTGTGTGTGTGTGTGTGTGTGTGTGTGTGCGCGTGTGAAAACAGAACAGGGATTCAAACACAGAAGGCCAAAGCAAGAGACAACTAACGATTTTCAAATATTTGACAAATTCTTTCCTTGCAACCTACATTATCTAAAACATTATGAAAAGCGAAGGAAGTAAAAGACTCGAAGAGGCCGGGGTAGACCATGAACAGCTTAAAGAAGGGGGGATCTCGTGGTCTGGAGGTTACGATGTTCACCTCTCATTCAATAGGTCCCGTGCGCAGGTTGAGCATGTTTTAAAACAAAGACAGACAGACAGACAGACAGGCAAACAGACAGACAGACAGACAAACAGACAGTTTTGCCACTTAAAAGTGCCATTGGTGAGCAGTGACGTAGGCCATACGTATGCAAAATGTGTGTGAGAAGCAGGAAGATGTGTGAATACTTTCAATTTTCACGTAACCAAGATGTGTAGTATTTTATATAACAATAAATGAAGAAAAAAGTTTTCAAATCTAGCCTCAATTGGTGCGGGAAAATATAATAAAGTTGAGAGAAATTTATACAAACTGATGTGCAAAGTCCGCATGGCACTGATTCACCCGTTAAAGATATATTTGAGGATAAATCGTTTCCTCAAATAAAAAATAAAAAATTGTTTATTGAATATGTTTTATTTCATGGCAGGAAGACTTTCGTCGTCAGGTGCCCAGGATCGGGCTCTTAAGACCCATAGAATCTAGAATCTAGTTCGACAGGGCTTCTTTACCACCTTTCTGTATACCCTGATAAATCCTATGTACTAAGTGACGACCATCGGAATTCATCATTCGATCTTTATTTTTATCAATAAATTAATGGCTGAAATGGTGATGACAATGTGACAAGAGATAATACTCTTATCTGAAAAATGAAACATAACACAGAACTTCCGAATTCGTTGGGTCAATCGCTAACTGTGTCAAATCACATGCGATTCTAAGTATGTAAATGTGAAAAAAGAGGTAATAATATTATTATGACCTCACTTTTCCACAAAACTTGGACTCTCAGGGTTCCTCAAGACAAAAGATCATCATCATCATCATCATCATCATCATCATCATCATCATCATCATCATCATCATCATCATCATCATCATCATCATCGTTGCAATAACGATCACCATCATCATCACCGCCTTCATCATTATCATTCTTGTAGAGATCATCATCGTTACCATCATCATCATTATCATCATCATCTTTGGGGTGGTTTTTGCCTTTTTTTTCACATCACCGACATTTTTATTGTCAAGGCTGCAGTCACTGCCGTTGTCCTAGTCGTAATACATATGTATACATGAACTAATCCTCAGATGACATTTCAAATCATT
>NW_004797872.1:264861-266072 GCF_000002075.1 Aplysia californica | reverse complement strand
AATCATGGTTGCAGCAGAATAAGCTGGAAGTATCTGCTCTAGGCACTCCTAGAGATTTGGGGAGGCTGACCAAAAAAGTGAGTTGGACTAAGCTTAGGTTAAGAAGCGCTTGTGATATTTTAGGATGGTGTTTCAATTGTTTATTTTAATTTATTTATTAATATTGTTTTGTGTTTATTTTGTTTTGTTGGTTCTTTGTTTTTGTTTTTATTTGGCTGATTTGCTTTTGACAGACTTCAAGTTTGTTTGTGAATTTGTAGTTGTTCGTGATCGCGATATTTTTTTTAAAGGGAGGAAAGAAAAAGAACGAAAAAAGTTGAAAAGAAAAAAAGGGGGGAAAACCCACCAGTGATATCTTGGGGCGGGTGGGGAGAAATGGACCGTATTGAGAATGATGGACCATTCCCTCAGTCTGCATTTGGCTAACTAGTCGAACTGCTGCACTGGTTCACCCCTTTCCCAAGCACTTTCTCTCCAACAAAGCCTGTTTTTAACTTCAAAAGTTGTTTCTTTGTTTTAACGTCTTGGTCGTCGCACAGTGAGCGAAGGTTGTTATTCATGAAGTTAGAGATCAATGTTATAGTTATAGAGTGTAAAAGGATATTTGGATTGTCATGTTTTTCTGCATTGTTTTTCTTTCGTGAGGTTTATTACAATATTTTTCCACATAAGTGGTCAATTTCTCCCCATTACTATCAATGGGAAATCAAACTGGTTCATGACCTTGAGGAGAGGTTTTACAGTGTCACTCATCCGTTCATGGCTTAGCTAATAAACATGGCCAAATACATAGGTGCATTTTGAACGACTCAGACAAATTGTATAGATTCCATCATTCCAGTTTAGTAAAGTTTAGTCGGATTTGTATTATTATAAGGTTGTTTGGCGCGTTGTGTAAGTATAACCTCTCAGTTGTATTATATTATCTTCTTATTTCTTTGTTTTTCCTGCTAGACTTCAGGGGTATACAACCGACTTGCTATAAGTTCTCCAACTAACAGTACAACGGATTTTTACGTACGTGACCTGGGTTTTTCCAACTTATTGAAGGGCCCCTTGCTGTCAGACAGTCTTGTTCAGGTTTCGAAGCAGGGGCGGCTCGTGGGTCTACAAAGTGGGCGCGCTAAATTAAGCTATCTTAGGCTGAAGATAATCAAGGGCAGAGTAAATGGGATGGTGTATAATTTTAGGATACTTGGGTTGGTGAAGGG
>NW_004797872.1:261488-262867 GCF_000002075.1 Aplysia californica | reverse complement strand
GTGTGTGTGTGTGTGTGTGTGTGTCCATATGCATGGGATTCCTCAAAGTCCAGCTAAGGAAAGAGTCGGGAGAGGGTGGTAAAAAAGGAAGAAGGGCAGACCGACAGTTGCCACTTCGAAGCCTGCAAGCCAGAAAGCGGCGTACGTTTTTGAAAACAAACTCCAAAACCATTCCTAAAGTTGAAAATTGTCAATTTAGATGACTCTGAGTCTGATGACATGATACATGTATGATATTGCTTTAGATACCCTAAAGTTGACACTTTTTACTCTGGCTGATACCATAAGTACTGAGAACTGAGAACGTTGCACTGGTTAATGTTGAAAAGGTTTCTTTAAATGCAAGAAAGAAAATCTATAGCCCGATGTGTGGGTATTGTGGGGCAAGAAGTAGCCTACAGGGTGATTATGACGTGGAGGTAGGCTACAGAGTTTGCGCTAAAGTGAAAAGTTCGCGAAACATATGAGAAGTGAGAATTGAGAAGCCACTTTTGTGGATCATATTGCAAGTGTATAGGCTGTCCTTTACCTGTGATTAGGCAGAGAGTTTCACGCAGGTACCACCCCAAGAGCACAGAATGAGGTCTTCTCCAAAGAAAAATCTTGACACCTGGCTGAGATTTTATAAAGCCTCATGTGAATTAGTTAATGAGGCCTGGTTCGGTATTTTAATGCATGGGCTATTGTTTACTTCAACTGGTTGCTTCTTTATTCCATATCCACACAAGAGTATTTAAAGAACATTTGTTTCATTGTGTGGCTCGTTTCTCCCCCCACACCTCGTTCATTCTATCCAACACAATAACAATTTCCAAATCCTCACCTGCGTACGTACACTCATTTGGAACTTCGATCAAAGCAGTCTGCTGTGATAGGCCTGTCAGCTTCAAACTTTGTTTTTAATAACATGTTGGGGCCTTTACAAAAAAATCAAGGAACAAAATTTCAAAGAAAGATTACTGAAGAACAGTGTAACCGAATTTATTCATTTTTTCACAAAAGATGCTTTCGACTCTCTAGATTAAGTGTGAACAATTTCAGATTTCAACAACAACGAGAAGTTGATTGCATTTTTTTCCAAGCAAAGACTTCATGAAGGGGGTCCATTTTCCATCAGCCACTCTTACTATCTCTGCTTATTGTTTGTTTCATTTCGTGCCTCAGGCTGGGTGACCTACGGTACGTCCACTGAAGGTTTTTCACTGTCTTCCTTTTTAGACTGCTCTGGCTAGGCCAGCAAATTGGTATAAATGCAATTCCTTGTTTTTCTATACTACAGCAACCAACGCTTTTGTAGTACTCTATGAATTATTGTAGTATATAATATCTGATTTAGAAGTAATTACATGTCAATGTGTGTGTGTGTGTGTGTGTGTGTG
>NW_004797872.1:252001-261221 GCF_000002075.1 Aplysia californica | reverse complement strand
TCAAAATGTCAGAATTGCATGTGGGAACGGTCTTGGATCATACTGCGAATCAAATCACTTTCATTTATGCATCCATCATAAACTATTAGCCTACGATTCTAACCAGACCATGCATGCCAAATGCAAAGAGAGTAAAAATTCGCATTCTTTACACCAAGGACACAATACCAACAGTGCTCGTTGATTTTCATTACGTTTCTATTTTCTAGTTCTAAAAAGTAGTTTCCAAATAATATGCGGACAATTAATTTTAACAAGGTGGCTGCTATTTCAAGCTTGGGGTAACACTCAAAGATTTCAAGGCATGAACAGCCGCGGGAGATAAAAAAAAGAAGGTCGAAAAAAGAAACAAGTGTAAGATAAGCTACCGAGCTATAAACAACGTTCACTGTTTCGAGGAGCTTTGATAGTGATTCCCCCACCACCCCTTAAATTAACCCGATGGCCCGGGACCAAACTGCCCTCGCCGTGTCAGCACTGACGGACCATAATAATAATGTATTTATTATTTTTTTTCTGACTGACCAGTGAGGCGAGTCAAGTTCACCAAACTGCCATGACTGTCATGTAAAAAGTTAAAGCTTCGTGGAACTGCAACGTCTTGTACTATCTTTGACTGCAAGAAACAACTTAGGCTATTCGGAAGTTCAAGTTATTCGTTAAAGTTCGGTTTTTGCTCTGACCGCTGTCTGGTCTACACTGACCGAAAGTGTTACTTAATTGTCAAGGCCAATTTTAGCTTTAAAGCAGCGACAAAAACAAAATAATGTGCGTTCATCAATTGTAATACTAGATCTTAGGCGCGGCGAAAGGAAGGAGGTTCTGATAATTGTTTATTTTGTGTCACTTGTGAGGAAGGCTGGAAGGGTCAAAAGTCAAAGGCCAAGAGAAGTTGATCGAACAGAGAAGAGTCGATCTCTTCATAAAGAGAGTGCATTTTGAATCTGAAAGTAAGTGTAGAAGAGAATAATTGTTTAAAATAATACTTCTGAATACTCTTGTCTTTAGTTTATTGGTGTACCCAATGTAGACTAGATCTAAATCTAGATCTAGATCTAGATCTAAATCCCATTTTGTAAGACATCATTGCCCACTGATACTTTCAGTTCTTACCAAACCACTCACTATCCACTGTACTGTACAGTTGTCTGTCTTCTCGTTACACAATGAATCATGTTATTTATGTAAATAAGTCCTGACTCATAGGCCCTCACCTATTCATATAGTCAAATTTAAAACACCAATAACAATCAGCAGAACGAGGTAGGCCTATGCTTGCATGTAACTAAACAATGCTTAGCCTATGTATTTTTATATTTTAAGTAATTTTGTTTTTGAATTATTTATTTTTTAAATTTTTTTTAAAACTTCGTGACAGTTCTTTTGAATCTTTATAATAAATGAACCTCAACCCATGTCCTTCACTGTCCTCTTATGACGGGGGTTCAATAAGAATAAAGACTAAACTTTAGTCATGCCTAAACATTACATTCATTCCCGGACTTAGATTAGATTTCACCCCAGTCAGCGTACTCAGGTCACTTGTGAACCAAAGGACAAGTTTTTTCGCTTGTGGCTGGACAATTTCCACAGAGCTGGCAGCGCTTACATTCAACAAGACAAAGACGTTGAAAATGTCAAGTTACCACTATATTGCCACAAGCGACAAGCAGATCCATTAAAGGGGTTAGAAAAATAGATTCAAGAGCTTATATATATGTAACAACATAATTCAATAGACTCAATAGATATAGACTATATATTTATATAATAGTTCAGCAATCAAGAATACTCCCAGACCAACCTGCAGTGGAAGTGTACAAGACACTTTGGCTGGAGAAACAGAAGAAAACCAAAACGTCACTGGACCCACTCTATAAAAGACAACCTCAGAACCCACGACTTGACCTCCTCCTATTCTGATAGCCACTTGACTTGTGGCTGACGGACGGTTAATTATTTCTCCCTACAACAACTACATTTACATTCATAATCTCACAAGGTAATAATGAATTATAAATAGCTTTTGTATAGCGCATTGTACCCTGCTTGACAGCAATTTTAAGATGCTTACACTATAATATATTCTTACCCTAGCAGACCATAAAACACTCAGAAACATTCTCAGTTTCCCGGGAAGCAACAGTGCAAGCAGCTGATTAAGTGCTGAAACACAAACAAACTAACAAGATCTTTCTCTGTCTATGCATGTTACATCCCCACAGCAACTTTTATAGAACACACTATTTCTGGTTTTCTTTGTCTACTAAGACAGAGTCAGTCATTTCAGTGCAGATGCTTTTTCTATTCTGATCAGTTTTGTTACTTTACCGTTCATGCTGATAACTTATCTTGAGGACTCCCAGTTCTTGTAGATTAAATAAAAGTATATTTGATTATTTTCCCCCAGGGTAGAAGTCCTTTCCTTCCCGTTTTCCAAGAGAAAGTAGGGACAAGTTCTTTTAATTCTCTGTTAGTTAGGGTTTTTCTTTGTTAAACATATATGCTGTCATCATTATATTATCATTGTATTAATTTGATTTTCATGCCTTTATGAATCCAAATTATTTCCTTGGAGGACATTCAAAATTGTATGTGTGTGTTCTTAGGCATCCTAGTTTCAACTCACTACACATGTTTCCCATCCCCTCTCATGTAACTATTATTTTTCTAAATCTAAAGCTCTTGGGCCTGAAACTGTGACTATTCTTTCACTTACTTTCCTCACATGAAAGAGATAGCCTTATTCCATTTGAAAACACTTGCTAACCATTAGAACCTCTGCCTTTTCCCCCCTGTGTTTGTAGAATGCTACGTGTATAGTATACCAATCAATGTGAAATGTTATACTGTATTTAACAGAGATATCCATCAGTTTCTTAATTCTGATCTTGATAAACCCATCAAGAAAAGAGAATAGAGCAAATGTTCTGCAAATGGAAAGCATGTGTTTTTGAAGGCTCTTATATATATATGTTTTAACTGTGTTGATTGTTATTAGTTGGTGGATAAAGCCAAAGCTACCTTAACCTTAACCTTAAGAATGAATAACATTTGGTTATATTTATAAACTTCTGTGCAAACAATTTTTTTTTAACGGGGAATATTAGCTGTGATATGGACTCTGAATTTAAACAAGACAAAAACGTAAATTACATGGGGTATAATGATATTGTAAAAATCTGTTTTACACCTGTATAGAGACGCAATTTAGATAATTTAAGAGGTACTTCGGTTCTGCCTGTCTCGGCTCACCCGCGCTGAGAGGGATATAACTTCCCGGACTTCCCTGCAAAAAGATGGAGACACTCCATAAAGTTTTCCTTGAATGGAACTCACATCTTCTTAATACAATGACAAAGTCATAACTGCTACTCAGCAGATACCAGTATAAAATCTTGGAAAACAGTACTTGGGCTTTTTATAATACTTTCAACTGCGTTCCTTCTTTTCTCCATTTTTGCTCCCCAATTGCTATTTATACACACATACTTTTTCTTATACTTTCTTTTCCTTTTTCAGATTGAATCTTCGTGGAGAGAAAAATGACAAAACAAAGCATGAAAGTTAGAGAAACTTCACTTCACTTGATGATGATAATGTTGGCAGCTTTCCCTGGGCTTTGCTGGGGAAATCAGATGGACCCTCATGTATATCCAGATCAAGGTCCTTTCTTTGAAGGATGGTAAGCTTTTCCGCCATTTCAGGAACCAGGAAACTGACATGGACACACAGAACATAGGAATGATGAATAATGAAAAGAAAAACCCCCCCAAAAAACTCAAAGTAGTGATAGAGCCATTGTGCATTATTTTTCATTTTTCTTTTTTTTGTTAGAGGCAACCTTTCTCTTCGTTTAATTAGTAATTTACTTTTAATTTCAATAGGTATCAACAAACACTTGACGTTTGGTAATATTCAGATGTAGTGTCAATACAGGGCGACACAAGTAGTACAAGGAATGGCCATTTTCCTGTTTCGAGTACAAATCGTTGTTCAGTGCGTTTTACTTCATCCTTGTCTTCTGAACATCTCAGACATACTATTTTTTGCTCTGCTGTGTACTTTTGTGCTTGTAATTATCTGTCTGCGTGCAGCCTGTGCAATCATCTATGCCTTTGTATGAGTAGCGGAAACATATAATTTATGTCTAATTCTTGCATATAATAATTTTTACACTTGGTATTCCTATTTTCCGTAATTTCCCCAGGTACATGAGGATAATTGATGCCGGCAATGAACGTTCTTTCGGATGGTTGTTTGGACGTGTCCTTCCTACTAAAAGTGCCTCTTCAGTTCCATGTGAAGATGAATCATTGAAATTACTTTTTACCTCTGAGAGATGTAAGGAGGTAAGAGATAATGTGAAGAATAACTTTATGAATGGATCCCTTCCTCTTGTGTACTCTAGCTTGTTGATCAATTCTGGCCCGAAGTCAAAGCTTCAAGCTGTCACTGGTTTCTTTGAGCCTGAGGATTACGTCATCACAAAAAAGGGAAAACCAGTTGAGGAGAACCCTGATGATGCGACCCCACCTAGCTTTGAAGCTAAAATTGGAGACAATGTCACCTTTGTTGTGAAACCGAGTGGCACCACCTTCTCTTTGACCGTAGGAAACATTGTTCTCCGTGGATCCACCTCTAGTCCTGTTCCTTGGGGGCCAAATGGGGAGGGTCCAGAGGGTTGGTTAGAATATCTGCCCTTGCCCATTCATTGGTTTGTCTACAGTCTAAGGTCAAACGTGGTTCACTATGAATATATCAACAAACTGACGGGACAGACTTTAAGTGGACCTGACCACAACGGTGTTCCAGTCGTGGCTCACATGGAGAAGGACTGGGGGAAAAGTTTTCCCAAAGCTTGGATCTGGTCAGAAGGAGTGGACCCATGGACAAATGTCTCATTTGCTATCTCGTCAGGGATTGTCACAGAGTTGGGTGTCGACCTGAAAGCTCAACTGTCAGGGTATAGAAACCCCAATAAGGGAATTCACTGCAGCTTCTCCCCAGCCAACAGTGTCCATCACTTGACGAGTGACGGTTGCTCAAACACTGCAACTCTAGTGTCCGAGAGCCTTGAGTGCAAAGTTATTTACCAATTGTCAGCTCCTCTGGGCTCGTTTAGCGATTGTCTGTTTACACCACAGTACAAAGGCTTCAGACCAGGCTGCTTAGAGAGCTATAGAGCAGTGGCTAACATTACCGTATACCAGAGACATTTTGTCGAGATGGAGCTCACTGACCATCAGGTGGTCAAGTTGGCTGCTCTGGAGTTTGGAGAGGAGTACATGTGTCATGGGAAATGTCCTCCCAAAAGTGAGCTTTGATGTTATATTGTTTGTTTTTCGTATTGTTGCAGCTAGAAAAGAGAACAATGAAATGTGATATTGCTTTATCATAATACTCCGAAATATCTTTATTGTTATACATGTTTACCTTGTTTTCTAAGGTTTTCTACATTGTTATAAATTTGGTAAGTTATTTGCAAGGATTTTAAAAGATATCTTCTTCATTAGTTTTTAAGAAATAAATTAGTAAATGTTTTTCCTTGGTCCATCGTCAAAGAAAATTTGTATATTCATCATTAGAATAGGTGTGTGCTGAACAGTTTTACTTGCTTGGAGGAATGTCGGGTATCATCGGAGATATCCCGATAATAAACTGATTTTTAAAATACTGTAAGACATTTATAAATTTCTCTTTTCATCAATTTCTGAATATTAAAAAATTATTATTATGGACCTTTCTCAAATGTCATGTTTCTTGTGAAAGGAATGCCACTTGCTTTCTGACCTAAATTGACAGCCTAGACCTCTATCTATAAATGATATTGTATTGAGAACAAAAAAGTTTCCTTTGAACGTGATAAAAACAGAAATGCCATGAAAAGTTATAGTGTTTGATTTGAGCCTCTGAACTTTGCATTTTTCTTTCACAGAGGAAGCTGCTTGTGTCTCTGTTAGTTAGTGAATGTTTCTAGAACATATTTTCAAGGCTGTGCAGGCCTACAGTTTACACAGTATTGATCTCATCTCTTTTGAATGTGTATTCTCTGTCCATTGATGTAACAGATTGCTTTTTTTTTTCACCTCGTCTTTCTCATTTTCTGTGCCATCTATGCAACCAGTTTTAAGGATTTTTTTAGTTTGATGTGTTTATCTTCTAGGGAAATGTTTGTTTGTGTGTTTTGTAGTGTAGGAGCTCTATGTTAGCAGACATGCCTGAATTTTTAGATTATTGTTGTAGATTATTCAGTAAAAGGACCTGCTTCAAGGGCTGGAGAGAGTCTTGCCTGTTTGTCAAATGGCTCAGCTGTTTTGAAAGTGACATAAAGTTCAATTGTTCCTGCACATGTAAAGTTACGTTTCAGACCGCACAATCTCTATGACCATACCAAACTTTTGTTTCTTGAGGCTGGACTGATCACAGGCCTAGAAACAAGAGAATTCCTATATATCAATTGACAGCTCAGCGTAATACTCTATCATACTTCACTTTTCAAAATGGCATATTGCGTAGTCTTACACTTATAGGTGGTGTCCATCGGAGGATCGGTTCGGTTTGGTTTCTGGCGACTTCAGTGCACACTATGAATAGATCAACTGCACACTATGAATAGATCAACTGCACACTATGAATAAATCAACTGCACACTATGGATAGATCAACTGCACACTATGAATAGCTCAACTGCACACTATGGATAGATCAACTGCACACTATGAATAGATCAACTGCACACTATGAATAGGTCAGCTGCACACTATGAATAGATCAACTGCACAATATGAATAGATCAACTGCGCACTATCATAGATCAACTGCCCAAACCGATCGCCCAGCATGCGCTTTGAAAACAAACACATTTGTCATTGTAAATCATCGTCAGTTTTGTCAGTTCCGCCGGTTTTGCTCTTACTCTTTCTATAGTCATCCATCCGGCTAACCCTGAACTGACAAGTCCGATCCAAACTGAACCAATGACGCCTGTGGGAGCCCCCTCTGAGCAGTTGAATGATGTTATTGAAGATTGAACCTGGGTATAGTAGAGAAATGTTGATGAACAGAGATCATGTGTCCTCGAACACCATGAGTCATGGAGGAGAGTCCAGTTGGGCCTATCCAAATCAACAACCCATTTTCGAGGAGAGCAGTGGTCATCTTAGTCTTAGACAGGTGGTCCGCTTGGGCAGTATCATTTTTAGTTTTTTATAGAAAAAACATGGGGGGGGGGGGAAGTTGTCGTTTGTACAGGTGATTGTCTTGGACAGGTGGTCGTTTGTACAGGTGATTGTCTTGGACAGGTGGTCGTTTGTACAGCTGATTGTCTTGGACAGGTGGTCGTTTGTACAGGTGATTGTCTTGGACAGGTGGTCGTTTGTACAGGTGATTGTCTTGGACAAGTGGTCGTTTGTACAGGTGAGTGTCTTGGACAGGTGGTCGTTTGTACAGGTGATTGTCTTGGAGAGGTGGTCGTTTGTACAGGTGATTGTCTTGGACAGGTGGTCGTTTGTACAGGTGGTTGTCTTGGACAGGTGGTCGTTTGTACAGGTGATTGTCTTTGACAGGTGGTCGTTTGTACAGGTGATTGTCTTGGACAGATGATCATTAGAGCAGGCTTGACTGTATTCTATGCATTAAACTGCAGCTTTCTTCTATGTCAATTACCTTAAAAAATATATCATGTACACAAGATAAACCAAAATATTTCCAGTTTGAGATAATGCCCTTTAGTCATTTGCACATGTCATGTAATGTCGTTTATGAGGGGGCTTTTTACAATTCTGTGAAATAAAACGATTGAGTATTGAAATTTTCTTTTTTTTAATGTTCAGCTAATGCTATGCATACGTTTTGTCCAAACATTGTTTCTTTTATTGTGTTTGCATCTGCACAAAGTTGAAAGACAGAATTTCAATGAAATTGATACAAATTTTATATAAATTCATGGGTCTGTTTGGTCTAAAACACACACACACAAAGCTGGACAAATATATAATGTAGAGCTGGCACATTGTTGAAACTGACACTTGCCATGTTAAGTTTGAGAAGAGAAGTGGGCAATATATAATGTAGAGCTGGCACATTGTTGAAACTGACACTTGCCATGTTAAGTTTGAGAAGAGAAGTGGGCAATATATAATGTAGAGCTTGCACATTGTTGAAACTGACACTTGCCATGTTAAGTTTGAGAAGAGAAGTGGGCAAGTTCAGTTGTAAAAGTAAAGAGATTCATATATAGGTTTATATACATGTATCATATGTTATTCATGTCTCTGCCGGTCTAGCCTATCTTACTTTTTTTTCTGTTCATCTTTTCTGTTTAAGATAAGATAATACTATACTTGATTATCCCAAAGAGAAATTTTTCTTTATCTTTCACCCTACAATTCCCAGCCCAGCAGCATATACGAAATAATAGCACGCTTTCAATCATAGAATGGTATAACAAAGACATAATCTTATTATCGACAAGAAACTTCTTAATTTCCTTCGAAGGAACATTCTTTGATTTACTTTTTTATGCACAAGAGCAGCGTGGGGATGCCAGTCAAGCTTGTTATCAATTGTATTCCAAGATACCTGTAAGAGCTTACCTCTTTCACTTCCTCATCTTTAATAAATAGTGGTTGCAGTTGGTCTTGTTTTACTCTAAAGTCTACAATTATTATAATTCCTTTGTCTTTTTTACAGTTAGTAATAGGAATTGGCCATCATGCCAATTTGTAAATAAATTTACAGCGTCCCTGTATCCATTCTCATTTATTATAAGGCTTTGTAGAGTGGAATCATCCGCAAATTTTATTAGTTTGATGTGTTTGTTATCAAAAGTACAGTCGTTGGTGTAGAGCGTGAACAAGACAGGGGAGATTACACAACCTTGGGGCACACCGGTGTTCGTGAATATTAGGTCGGATTTTACACCATTTAAATTTACATATTGAGGTCGATTTGTTAAGAACTAAAAAATCCAAGCTATAATGTTCTTGTTTATGTTTATGTTAAATGATAATTTTGAAACTATTACATGTATGTAGGATTCGATTTTGTTGAAAGCGGATGAAAAATTAGTAAAAGTATCCTGCAGTAATAGTATGACTATCTTTCGGTATATAGTTGTCTGTCCGTCAGTCTTACACCACCCCCTCTCTCTCCCTCCCTTCCCCCTCCCTCCCTCTCTCTCTCTCTCTCTCTCTCTCTCTCTCTCTCTCTCTCTCAC
>NW_004797872.1:244366-248111 GCF_000002075.1 Aplysia californica | reverse complement strand
TATATTATAGTGGCGTTGCTGTAAGTCCCATCGCTCTATGTGTACGATTAATCTGATAAATTCATTGAAGTCCTAACGCAAATTACGCGTTCTTTTATAGTTTTCATAATTTCGATCTAATGTATTAAATTACACCTATACCCGGCTTTAACTTCAAATGTGACGCATCTTTCTTTCACTCCGCTGTGCTGTGTTGAAAAGTTACAGCTACATGATGTAGTTAGTCGCTTTAAAGGACAAGCGGGCTAGATCCAACCCATATTTCGGAGTTTTCCAGAAAGTTTGATATTGCACCAAAAGTGGGCATTGCCCTACCTATAGGAGAAGTTTCGTTTCATTGGTGTGTATATTTGTTTGGTTACAGCATAGAGTTACCCCCTTTTAAACGTGCGTATAATGTACATCTATGGGTTACAGAGAAAACTCTCATTGTCTTTTAAAGAAACTGAACAAGGGTCCAAAAACTTTAACTTCGGTTTTCTCAAAACAGCATTTCTCGGGATAGCCCCCTTGTTCATAAAAGCGACCTCAGCACAAACTCGGAATTCTCTCCGTTATCCTATCCGACCCACTTAAATAACAAAAAAAATGTTTGATGTCCTGTGGTCTCGGACAAGGATAATGCGAGAGTCCTTTGCTTAGTCGTGCCGCCGAAGTGGAAATAAATGAGTCCATAAAATTCATGTCTCGTTGTCATTTCTTAGGTTACAGCTTCCCCTCCCACCGGAGACGTCTCGCAGGATATGGTGGCAGCCCCACGCCGAGCGCGGGCTTGCTGAATGTGTCAACGATTAGAATCTAGGCTACTTGGCAATAATTTCATGTATACGGTCAAACAAACTGCCCTCTTCGTATGGAGACGATATTGCAAGTACACACGTCCTGGATTTACTTATAGTTTAACTCCCGCAACGAAGCACTCAATTTGTATAAATCCTTCGTCAAATTACCGTTTGAACAAAGCATGTTTAAAACAATATTGTTATCAAGCAGGGGTCCTTCTGTTATCTTTGGGTAGAGTTTCCACTCATTTATGCATACCTGGTGTCCAGCGTTGTAGTAGAAGGTGCCATTTTATTGGTCTTGAATACGTGAGCACGTATCTGAATACATCCTGTCAGATTAGTGTTGATACGACCTTTGATATTCATTGAGTTTTGAAGTAAACTACTTTGCAACTACAGTATTAGACTCAATGACAGTTTTGAGATGATGTGTGAGGGGTAAAATCCTTGAGCATTGGGGAATCAGTTTCCGGGTTGTAGACTAACTTTGAATGTGAAGAACGTAGAAAAGAAGAGAAGTGAGTTGATAATATGTCAATCCCCAATGTTGCTGCGGTTGCTATTGTTCTCGTTGTTGATGTTCCTGCTACTGCTCTGCTGTTGCTGTACTTTGTGCTGCCGCTGTTGGTGATATCGACCATTTGTATGAAAATGGGCCTAACATGTCAAATAGCGGTCTACGTCTGAAAATACGGTCTTCGGGAACTGAAAAAAAACCGGGTTCTTAAGCGGGGTTCATTCAAGGGGCTGTGTGTAGAAACTATGTACATGCTTGTACAAGTATCAAACGAATCCGGTGGAAACGCTACGTTAGTGAAGACAAGTGGGTGGCTGGCGGGTGCTCTGGTGTGGTTTGCTCCTTCTTTCCTATCAAACATCTATCGTCCTTATCTCCCCTTCTTCTTTTTTATGTTTGTTACTCTCTTGTAACACCTCTAATCTTCTGGCGCTCATATGACCTTATGCAGTTGCAAGCGCTGTAAAACCTCTACTAAAACTAAAAAAGTGAAGACAAAGAATAGCCAGTGAAGAGGACAGCTTTTTAAACACAGACAGACATTTTGACTACTTTAGAGAGGAGCAATAAGTTCGATCAATTGAACACCCAACCTCCCCCCCCCCCACCGCCCCCGAACCAATCGACCTGATCAGTACAGCCCCAGTAGGTGCTTAAAAAAGTCCGTGTAAGTGAACATGAACAGAAACGATTTGAATCAGAAGCCCAATGGCAATAGTTCACGCAACTTTCACTCTCTTCCTCCCAACCGCAGGCCCTTCCAAAACTAAAAGCATACAGAAATCTTCTATTTCTGAGCTTAATCTGCTTTACCTACTACATTGTAATTGTATGTGGCACATCTTGGGTCACCACTCGGAGTGGGGCCACATACTGATACAATTATTATGTGGATCGCTGTAGCATGCGTGAAAGACATATTTAATCTATTTTATCCGCGGGAGGGGCGCTAGTAGACTTTATTAACTCTCTTTGTCAATGTTTTGTATACTATACTTCCTCTGCCTACTGCCCTAACTATTCTAGGTCAATCTTTCTTCTTTTTCTTTTAAAATTTCGTTTCTTTGTTAACTAGAGCCCAAAGTTCACATAGCACGGGGCCCACTTACGGAAAGGATCAACTGTAGCTTGCTACAAGGACATTTACACCCCGCCCCCTCTCCTTCCGCAAATTGGGAACAAGGCATCAATATCATCAGTATAATTTATTCAAGCTTGGTTTTTTTTTTAGGAGCGAGACAAAACGGACAAGCCTAAAAAGGGAACGACGGTTTTGTCATATTCGTATACAACGTTTTGTTGGGTCTGGAGAAACCGTTATCTCTGAGGAGTTAACGTAGGCCTCTCTCCCGTCTCGCGGAGGAAAAGACCCCAATTAATTTGCTTGTCCCTTTGTGGAATTCTTCGCAGCTTGTAACAACATCGTTATCTCCCCTGAATGCCTTAGGTTTTTATCGCGGTTGTCCCCCTTTCAACGCCGACGCACGACACAAGATGCCGAGACGGCAGTTATCATATCGTGTTTCTCCAAGGGCTCTTTACCGTGTTCTCAGACTCAGAGTGTTGTGGTGTTTTGTCTCGAGACCAGAGAACACACGGTCCAGGGTCTTCGAGAGAGTTGTTTCACCCTTAGAAGTTTACAGACATATTCGCGGACTTCTAAAGCTTGGAAAAACTCAGCAAACACTGAAGCTTACTGAGCAAACCTTGGAGTAACTATAAGGAGCAAACCTTACAAAATACTTTATCTTTTAAAAACAAAATATTACTTTCTTTTCTCATCTTTCATTTTCAATCTCGGACCAGAGTTACTGTTCCCTTATTCTATCTCTGTCTCTCTGTCATCGTCTCCCTCCCCCCCCCTCTCTCTCTCTCTCTCTCTCTCTCTCTCTCTTCATCTCTCTCTCTCTCTCTCTTTCTCTCTTGCTCTCTCTTGCTCTTTCCCTCATCCTCTCTCCGCTTCTTCCTCTTTCGATTCACTTTCTATCCTTATTCCCTTTCTTGCCTCTTCTCTCTCATTTTCTCCCCGTAACTCATCCACTCACTTTTTTTAAAATACCCGCATAGCCCACCTGTTACCCCGTCTCTGAAATGTGGTAGCCTTTTTCAAGACTAGGTCAATATCCATCAAAATTGCTTAATGCCCTCCTCTCGTGGCCTAGAGGTTAAGGTGTTGGCCTCTCATTCAAAGCGACCGAAAACTTTTCTTCTTTAAAATTGTCTCCTTTCACCTCCTTTCCTGCTCTCTAGCAATGTTCTGTCGTCTGCTTTCGTCTCCTCTTTCTGCCCCCACTCCCTTATCTCCTTTGCCCCCTCCTCTGGGCTCCTGATTCTTTCTGCAGCCTTTCTACTGCTACTCCTTGGCTTCTTCTTACTGCTGTCTTTCTGCCACACCCCTGATCTTCTGGATCTACACCTAGCCTTCTCGGACAAGGGCGAAAAC
>NW_004797872.1:238798-243618 GCF_000002075.1 Aplysia californica | reverse complement strand
CGTGCATCCATGCTTCACAGACCACACCGTACTCCAACGCGATCTAAATCACCTTGTAAAGTGAAATGCTAATTGCTAATCTGGAGGATGCAGGAGCCAGAGAGGCCAAACTAACAAGCGTGGACGTCGTTATCAGCCCAGGCCACGAACAAACGGCCATTTCCGTTCTCCAGACGTTGCTTTCCGTCACGTCTGTTCAGCCGATGCTCCCCTCTTTGGAGTTACCTTACCAAAGAAATAAAAGAAAAAAAGAAAAATACTTCCAAGAAGCAGTGGCGTCTTGCGGGGTGGGGTTTGCAGCTTCAGCCCCACCTGGTTTTCTTCATCAAAATTTTACTTCGCTGTAAAAAATAAAAACAAAACATGTTTTTTAAACGTTGAAAAGGACAAAACAACAATGGATTCCGATGTTTATGAAAGAAAAACTCCACGAACACCCAAACGAATTTTTTTAGGCATAATAGCTCGAAAAGTGAAATGATTGGTCAGGTGTCCACTATTATTTACTACGACTATAGCTCTGTCCAGTCAGGTAGTCCTTCCGTCGGGGACAATAACAGTTCATTGGTTTGTCCCTTTAGCCCCGGCGCTTAGGTTCCCAAGGACTGAATATCCCTGGGGTTCTGGCCTTGAAGTGCTAAAGGCTGAGACAAAGCAACTGAAGGTTCTGGCGCTGTAGCCGCACTGTGTCACGTGATTAGGCATAGCGCGCTTGACGCTTGGCACGAAATTTGCACACCCTCTCGGACCCAGGCCAAAGCGTAGGCTGAGCACCCCCACCCCCACCTCAACATACGAGGGGGGGGGGGAGTTCATGATCAAACTTTCTGCATGCATTGGTTTGGGGGGATGGGGGGGGAGAGGAGAGGGGAAGAGAATTATATTTCGTCGGATAAATCTACTACAAATCTATAATAATAATATTCTTAGGTCAGTTTCTACTTAGATGGCATAGCAAAAATCTAGGCCTATCTATTTTAATTTTCTGATGAAGCAACAAATAGTGTTGAAGTGCTGAGATTGTTATGTGATGTATGAACATAATGTCTGCTCGTGTGTGAGCGTAATCGAAAGAGCGTATGTATGCAAGTTGAAACTCGTAAAATTTTATACTGGTGTTATGGTGAAGATATGGCAAAGCGCCTAGAACTGTGTTGCATGGAAGTGACGATGCAGAAATCATCATCATCATCATCATCATCATCATCATCATCATCATAATCATCATCATCATCATCATCATCATCATCATCATCATCATCATCATCATCATTCTATTATTGCATGCATAATATCTAGATCTACAAAGAACAAAAGTGTAATTTCAAAACGGGGACATGGTTGGATCCACTCTTTATTCCACATCTTTTGCTTCAACAGCGGGTGGTCGGAGGGTGCTATTAGCATGTCCTGTTTCTTTTCGTTCCCTCTGTTGGTTCCGTCAGTCTTGTTCACTTTCTCCCTAGACTAAATTGCCGTTAATAAGTCGATCCGCTTCTCTTCACTCAATTAAAACAAATGTGGGGCAGCGTGGTGGAATCAGGCTCTCGTCAGAATAATCAAACTGAAGAAACATGCATTTTTCTGTAGGTTTGTGAATTTTTATCAAATTTTTGTTTTTTGCTCATCAGCTTCCAGGCCTATTATTAAAGAACTCATTTAAGTGTGGATTTTTCTTAAAAAACGTTGATTAAAGGCACAAAAAATGTAAATTTTCAGTTACCACGGACTTTTAAGCTAAGGAAATAACTAATCGTTGGCGGCCATTTTCTCACTAATTTTACCTCTGAAAACAGGTAACCCCACCTCCTTCTTTCGCAAATATTTTGACTTGCATTCAAGATAAATGAATATTTTTTTCATCCAAATAAAGACAAATAAACAAGCTTTAAGATGATACCAAGAACTCTATATGCCCAAAAATTGACGAGAGCCTGATTCCACCACGCTGCCTCACAAATTGTTTCACCAGCTCAACGACCTCTGTTGCATTCTCTGTCTGCTGACAGCCTATATAATTATATAAGTGTGACACTGGCTTTCCTAAGTAGGGTATAGATCTAGGCCTACTTGATGAATGATAGATAAGCTGCTACCCTAGAATCACAAGTTTCTATCAGCTCAGTGCCCAGTGTGAGAAATCTGACATAAAAGTTGTTGAGTTTCACAACATCAAGAGGGAGCTCTCGTGGCCTAGAGGTTAAGGTGTTGGCCTCTCATTCAAAGGTCCCGGGATCGAATCCGGGTAGTGACCAAAAATTTTTCTTCTTTAAAATTGTCTCCTTTCACCTCCTTTCCTGCTCTCTAGCAATGTTCTGTCGTCTGCTTTCGTCTCCTCTTTCTGCCCCCACTCCCTTATCTCCTTTGCCCCCCTCCTCTGGGCTCCTGATTCTTTCTGCAGCCTTTCTACTGCTACTCCTTGGCTTCTTCTTACTGCTGTCTTTCAGCCACACCCCTGTTCTTCTGGTAGGAAAGATCTACACCTAGCCTTCTCAGACAAGGGCGAAAAATCTCGGAGGGCCCGTGTGCAAGTTGCGCACGTTACAGATCCCTTGGTGGTCTAAAATCGATAAGAGTAGGCTTCGGCCGCCACCCGGGCAAAATTCAAAATTCCCTACCCACTGAAAAAGTTTAATGTGTCCCGCGCGCTCATGTGACCTTACGCAGTTGCGAGCGCCGTAAAATACTTACAAAAACAAACAAACAAAAAAACAACAACATCAAGCTTTTCAGAATGCAATCCTTTGGCACTTTGAATGTCTGGATAATGACTACAAATTATCTTACGATTTTGATAGAGCAAACAGAACATTTGGTTTCTGATCTCTGATCTCGTGGTCTTAGTCTTAGAAACTCGAAATGGCCAAACATGTCAGATAGAACTTTGGAATTTTAAGGTAACTAAGTAGCTACACGTATAACAATTGAGGCGGAGGCATAGATTTAGCACCTGTTGATCGAGTTCTGAAGCAAGAAAAAAGTTCATGTACTTATAATAGACAAACAGACAGGTAGACATAAAGACAAAATAGACAAACAGGCATACAAACACATAGATAGATAGATAGATAGATAGATAGATAGATAGATAGATAGATAGATAGATATTTCTAGGCCACGTCGTTTATCTGAGTATAAATATTGTACAATCTAAAAATTTTCTATTGGCTTTTACTTTATTATGTTGTCTTACTTTTTCACTCGAGCGGCATCGAGTCGAGAAGGTCACGATTGTAGTAGCGTCCTCTAAACATTCCCCTTGAATCATGCCCACGCATGGTGATTATAATCTGATAAACTCACATTACCGAACTCTACAACAGCTGTGAGAAATTGAACATGAAAATAAGCACATCAAAAACAGAGGTTATGAAAGTGAGCTGAAAACCATAGTCCCCTGAACATCCATGTCAATAGTAAGCAACTGAAACAGGTGAAGGAGTTTAAATATCTTGGCAGCACTTTTTCTGAAAACAGGTCCATAGACAGAGAAATAGAGAAATGCACCAAATATCCCCATGGACACAAAGAGACAGCTTATCACCTCAATATTCATACCAACATTATGTTATCAGTCCCAGACCTGGACTTTAAGCAAAACCCATGAAAGCAAAATCACCGCATGCGAAATGAAATGTCTCCGCAAAACCCTTAACATCACTAGACGAGACAGGCAGAGAAATGAAGAAGTAAGAGCAGCTATCGGCACTAAGTCCTGCCGTCGTTACATAGAAAGACAGGATAACATTTTTAATGGTCTGGCCACCTGTTACGCATGTCACCTGACCAGCCAGCCTCGAGAGCCAACAACACCAAGCACTCAGGCTATAAAGGAAGAGGAAGGCCACGCAAAAGGTAGATCGATGGTGCCTAAGAAAACAACATCACATCTGAAAGAGCCGCGGAGCTGGCCTACCATAGAAAACTGCATCTCCCCTCGTCGCTTAATGGCAACAGAGGATGAAAAAGTAAACAAGTGAAGTAAGTAAACTGTGAGTGTCAGTCGGTTCTTTGGGCAAACTAGTTTTGCTTAAAATAATATGCACTTACAAAGGGTCAAAAATTGGAGTCAATGCTAATGGGTGGTACCGTGGTTGGCGGGTGCTCTGTTGTAGTTTGCATCTACTTTCCTGTCCAAAGACCATCGCCAGCCCTTATCTCTCCTATTTTTAAATATTTTTGTGTGTACTTGTTTATTATGTGATAAAACGAGTTGCAAGTGTAGTAAAACTCTTACTAAGACAAAAAAAGGAGTCCATGTCCTCAGGCACTCTGGGAAAGACCGATAAAACAAAGAGAGGAAGATAGACGGACAGACCGGCCGACAGACGAACTCGCCGGCTGAAGGTCAGACAATCTGTTCGACTGACTCACTGAACTGACAGACAAAGGGCTGTTCAAATATAATCTAACTTCTTTTTGGAGACCTTTTGCCCCCCCCCCCCCTTTCTCACACTTTTCTTACATTTGCCTCTTCATTTCCACCGCCACCCCCCCCCGGGGGGGAACGGAAATTAAAATGTCCAGAAAAAGAATGGCCGCAAAAAAGCGAGGAGAGCCACGGGAAGTGGATAAAGAAAAAGAGAGGGGAGACAAGGGAAAGGGCCTACCCCCAACCAGGCAAAAACGAGAAGGGAGAACAGCAAAGTAGAGACAAGACAAACCGGAAAGTGAGCAGGGTCGAAGGAGTGAGAGAGGATGAAAGAAGAAGAAAAGGAGAAAAGTAGGGACACAGGTTCACGGATGTAGACAGAATGCGCAGACAGGAGCACACATAAAAAAAAGAACATTTGAGCGACGAACGAACGAGACACAAAACG
>NW_004797872.1:235722-238698 GCF_000002075.1 Aplysia californica | reverse complement strand
GATTGAAATTCTAAGGTGTGGCTCTTTTCCGGTATCATTAAAAGGGGTAAAGCTATGTCAAACAAAAAAGGCCAATTTTAATTGCTGGGTTGAAGCCCCCCCCCTCCTTCCTTTTTTTCCCTTTTTTTAAGATGACACCCCCCCCCCCCCCCCTCTTTCCAGGCTTAAGATTATAATATTTGAATTTGAACGTCCCCTAAGTAGCGGGGCCTCTACTCATTTGAAATAACATTTTCTGTGGCGCTTGATCAGGCTTTAAAAAATATAATATTATTAGCATCATAAACAACAATATAGTGACTGCAGCGACTACGGGAATGAATTAATGTTATGGCCGTTTTCAACGACGCTATACATGTACTGTACAATGCACTAGGCTGAGATCCTGGGTCAGTGACAAAACCGATGTCTGTGGTGTAACGGTTAGGCCCTCCACCCTTGCATGCACAAGGCACGAGTTCGATTACCTTGTGGGGTGTAGAGAATTAATTTCTATCAAATATCGTGCCTCCGTCTTTCTGCTGAGACATTGTATTCCTCACATTAGTCACATCCCGGGTTGGCCCTAATGTTCGCCTCCTAAATAAAACTGATCCAAACTGTGTCGATGGGAATGCTCCATATAGTGAAAAAAAAACCCCGACAAGCAGTGGACAGTCTTAACAACTTAAATGTTTTGGTATGTGGCGGTTTGAGTTCATATGTGTTATGGTCACATCAGATCAGCAAGCATAATGATTAACTGGCTGTTACATTTCACCAGATATCAGATTAGAACAAAAGTGTGGTTGTACTGGAAAAAAAGAAGAAGCAAACCACACAGGAGGATTCAACACACGCCACCCACCAACCGCCTAATACGAAATGGGAATCCAGCGACATCGCATCGGAAACGACCTAAGCCTAACACACCGCACCCATCGTGTGAACTGCATGCACAAGAGTGTGCTCCCGAGATAAGAACGAGTGATAAGAGCACTTTAAAAAACATGAAAGAAAAATTAAAATAGTCCAAGAAAACAAAGCGAATAAATACGTGGGCGTAGGCTCAATTAGTAGTGGACGCTATAGAAATTATCTGCGTAATATCATTAATAATAATAATAATAATAATAATAATAATAATAATAATAATAATAATAATAATGACAACAAGAATACCAACAATAACAACAGCTACAACAGCTACAACATAAAAAATAACAACAAAAACGACAAAAACAACAACATTGGTTGGACGGCCTCACCCGCTACCCAAGGGAGGCGGTGGCCCTGGCGAAGAGCACGAACGCTCTTCGGGGCTCCAAACATTTCGAACGGATAGGCTACCACACACACACGCACACACACACAACAACAACAGCAACAACAATTTAACTCTAGAAGTACTAGATTTTGTTAAAGAAAACTTTAATTCATCAAGACAATATCGATATTATCAGTCGTTCAAAAGGAACAGCACAGACAGTAAGAGAACAACAAGCGTAAATCAGTTATAAAGAAGAAAAATGTTAACTTATGTATGAGATTGCAATAATAGTTTTTTTTTGCGAACGCCAGCGCCCTTACATTTCAAAGCTCTGATACTACATAACACTAACACGATATTACACGAACATTATAACATACATGACATGTAATTTTATTAACCTCTTCACTGCTGAGTAGGCGTGTGTTCTGGCTTGTATTCTCCACTTATTTTGTTTCATCTAGTTGACAAAAGAAGTTTTAGTTGGTTGCTATAGTTACCGTTTATGATTTTGCTTATTCTGAAACAATTCTCTGTGTTAAAATATTCCAAGAACTAACATTTTATCTTGTCGGTACAGATGTTGATGGAAATGTTTCAGCAGTGAAGAGGTTGATAGTAATAGAAGACAACACAATGTAATAAATTAATGTGTACTGTTGCATATTTATGCGCTCGTCGAGATGATTAATTAACATTTTAGAAGAGACAAAAGATGGAACGATGACTGTTGTTTGGAGGTGAATGAATGTGCATGTACATATGAATTTGATAATTGTTATATTATGATGAATGTGCGTGTACATATGAATTTGATAATTGTTATATTATGATGAATGTGCGTGTACATATGAATTTGATAATTGTTATATTATGATGAATGTGCGTGTACATATGAATTTGATAATTGTTATACAGCTGTATTATGATGAATGTGCGTGTACATATGAATTTGATAATTGTTATACTATGATGAATGTGCGTGTACATATGAATTTGATAATTGTTATATTATGATGAATGTGCGTGTACATATGAATTTGATAATTGTTATAATATTATGATGAATTGTAGATTGATTCACAGTATAAAAGTATTTGTAACAATTTTGTCACCGACCGGCTTTACATTATAATATAGAGAATGAATAAGGCATTTATCTCGTCACTGATCAACAAACAATCTTTCATAGTGTTACATTTATTGTTACATCAAATATCACAGATATGTCGTGGAGATTTGCACTGTTCTGGAGTTCCGTGTTGGAAAATGAGAGATGTTGAAAACGTTTGTTTTCCAACACCTCTTCCGGTATTCCAAAGATGACAGGAGTCCCTTCTCATTTCTCAGCAAATCCTGGAGATTTTGGGGTTGGCAGACGTGGAAGGAGGGGAATGGGGGTGTGGGGGGGGGGGGCAGTTTTTTGTTTCCAGGGTGGGGGGAGGGGGGGGGGGAGGTAAAGTGCAAAAGGAAATACGGATTAATTTGGTTAAAAAAAAAACGAAAGGGGGCGGTTGGAAGGATATATATATAGATCTATATATATATAGATAGATAGATAGATAGATAGATAGATAGATAGATAGATAGATAGATAGATAGAAAGATAGATCTATATATCTATATGTATATATAAAACAAATCCCTCGATTGCGTGGGAGAATTTAAGGTCCCCCCCTGAAAACACAAAAACCACCCCAAAAAAGACTTTTTTTTTCGAGTTTTTT
>NW_004797872.1:229816-233765 GCF_000002075.1 Aplysia californica | reverse complement strand
CAATAATTGGACATTTTCCTTTTCTTTTTTTTTCTTTTTTTTGTAAGTGTTTTACTGCTCTCTCAACTATGAGCGCACAGTGCACATTAAACATTTCCAGTTGGGTAGAAATTTTTAAATTTTTGTCCGGGTGGCGGCAGGAAGCAGACGACAGAACATTGTTAGAGAGCAGGAAAGGAGGTGTAAGGAAGACATTTTAGAGAAGAAAAATTTCCGTTGCTATCCGGATTCGAACCCAGGACCTATTGAATGAGAAGTGAACACATTAACCGCTCGACCACGAAAGCCCTCCTTTCCACACCACACTAGTGTGCGCGGCGGGCCAAAGGCATAGATCTTTGTACGTGATGGCCGAGCGCGTCTTGACAGACAAGCTTCAAGCAGTATGCATGATACAGCTTTGCCTGGGCGCTAGACATTAGAATCTAGAGGAAGTAGATTGCCCAAGTACAACTTCCCTCATTTCTGATCTTGACTTCCTTGTTATGCTCCAAGAGAGAGACATCGTCAGTACGTTTGGAACCAAAGAAGAATATAAATGTGCGTCTTACTATCTTTATACACGATATACTTTAAAGACCCATAGAAAACATAACATCACAACTGAAAGAGCTGCGGAGCTTGTCTACCATAGAAAACTGCATCTCCCCTCGACGCTTAACGGCAACAGAGGATGAAAAAGTACAAAGTAAGTAAGTATACTTTAATGAACTACGATACATCTGACAGCACCCACCTGTGGGTAACTGTGTAGTTTCCAGAAGGTTCCACATGACAAACGATCCTGTCACAGGCGCCCGACGTGCTTGTCCATTCCTCCAAGTCACTGCGCTCAGCGCCCGTTGAGTCTACACAGGTGCCTGAAATAAAAATTAAAAAAAGAAGTAGATCTAGATCTAGGTCGAGTTTTTTACGCCACTATCGACACAATTTGTGAGGCAGCGTGGTGGAATCAGGCTCTCGTCAACATTATGAAAGTGAAGAAACTTGCATTTTTCCGCAGGTTTGTGAATTTTTATCGAATTTTTGTATTTTGGCTCAACACCTTTCTTGCCCATTAAAGAACTCAATTTCTGAGTGGATATTTTCTGGAAAAACGTTCGTTAAAGGCACAAGAAATGTAAATTTTCAGTTACCACGGACTCTGAAGCTAAGGAAATAACTAATCTTTGGAGGCCATTTTCTGACTAATTTTACCTCTGAAAACAGGTGACCCCCTCTTCCTTCTTTCGCAAATATCTTAGCCTGTATTCAAGACAAATGGACTTTTTTCATCCAAACAAAGACAAGTGAACAAGTTTTAAGATTATACCAATAACTCCACATGCCCAGAAATTGACGAGAGCCTGATTCCACCACGTGCCTCACATTTAGAGTATTTGGGAGGCGAGCTTCCGACTCTGCGTGTCAGGGCCAACCCGGACTGAAAGGGATACAACATCCCAGAAGAACGACAGAGGCATAAAATTGAATAATAATAACATACTCAATAAAGATTCTCCCCACTCGGGAATCGATGATAACACCAAGAGGAAATGATAACTTTACACCCATGGGAAGTGAAGACTTGTTGTATCAACAAAACTAATAGGAATTGATCTCTCATATTTTCGTAAATTTGTCCATAGATTTTTACGTTTGTTCTAAAACAAATTGGCAGCCGTCACATTTTCTTTAAATTTAACATTCAAAACTGACTTGAGCAAAATTCAAATTTTAATATTGATGCAACAAACGCTCAACGATCATAAATTTAAAATTCAAAACTAACATAGCAAAATGCAAATTTTAATATTGATGCAACAAACGCTCAACGATCAAAACTACAGCATCGGCAACAACAAAAGTTGCTTCAACAACAGCAATATCAAAACCAGCAACATCAGCAGCAACAATAACACAATTCAAAACAACCTTCAGCCACAACAATAAAAATTACAATAACAGCAACTATTGTCTTACTATCAACAGCAAAAACAATAACAAAACAAAACTATAGTTTTTTTTGTTTTTGGTGTTGTGAGCCGGTGGATTGTTCTTCTCCCATAGGCCAAATGTAGGCCTGGCTCGAGATCACAAGTAGCCGGAACTATAACAGTAGAATCACAATAGTCATAGGAGAAACCCCATGATGCGCACATTGTGTTGGGATGGAAAACCCCCCTCCCCCTCCCCCAAAATATACTCACACACACACACACACACACACACACACACACACACACACACACACACACACACACACACACACACACAAACACACACACAAACACACACACACACACACACACACACAAACTAAACCCAAACAAACAAACATAACAAAACAAAAGGTGTCAGTACGTATAGGTGAACATCAACTTCTAATCATTTTCCCGTTCACCTATTTGTCCTACCTGAGAGATATTCTTGCGACACAATCATGGGCTCTTGTGTGAAGAGAAGAGGGGCACTCCTCGCCGCTGGGGGCCATGGTACAACACCCAGACACAATGCACCGATGAAAGCAATGAAGAGAAGCTCCCACGAACACGAGTCTTTTCCTCCTTGTCGAGGCATTGTTTTCAGTTATGGTTTATCCTGTTGTAAGTGTGTGCACGGGTGTATCGCTATCGGCTCTGATCTAAATAAGTGAGATTACATCCTGAGGCTGTTGAAAGAATGGGAAAGAAAGGAAGGTATATTTTATTTTTATTCTATTCATTAAAAAAATAACAACAACAGCAAGAACAACAACAGCAACAGCAACATAAACAACAACAACAACAACAACAACAATAATAACAACAACAACAACAACAGCAACAACAACAACAACAACAACATCAACAACAATAGCACAAAAACAAATACTGCACTGCGAAAGAATGACAAACTTTTAAAAAAGAAGAAAATGAATGGATGAAAGAAAGAAAAAAAACATGATTGAATACATGAATGAATGGATGAACGAATGAATGAATACATTTATTGTTTGATTAAACGTTTCGAAGTTCAGCAAAGAAAAATTCTCCAAAGCGCACAAAAGTTTTTAAAAAGACAGGAAGAACAGTACAAAGTAAAGGAGCCAAAGGACATGGTGATTATACGGACAAAAAAAACTAACATGGGGGGGGGGGGGGGGGGGGGGGAAAAAACAAAGAGGCTAATGTGGTTGCGGAAACATAAAGCACGGAAAAAAGGGGAGGGAGTTTTTAGAGGGTGACAATGAGGAGGAGCGGTATTTACAACTAATCTTTTAATTTGTCATTTTCATTGCCAATAATGTATGATATTAACTGTTTCTTTACTTCTGTTGCCGTGGTTGAAGTTTTGTTTACATTGTTGACAGTCACATTTCTCTGATATGTTGTAGTTTTTTTTTACATTGTTGACAGTCACTTTTCTCTTCATTTTTAAAAGTCACTTTTGTCTGGTGTGTTGTAGTTTTATTTACATTTTAACAGTCACTTCTTTGATGTGTAATTGTAGTTAGTTATACATTGTTTACAGCCACATTTTTATGATGTGTTGCAGTTTTATTTACCTTTTTTAACACTCACTTTTCTCTTATGCGTCGTAGTTTTATTTCTTACATTCACATATGTCTCTGATGTGTTGTAGTTTTATTCTTATCTCTATCGGTCATATTTCTCTGATATGTTTCTCCAGTCATTTAGGAAAAGAATAGTCCAGAAAAGCAGGTTACTTTATTTATTGGTCCCGTCCAACATACTGTGAATTATCCGTTCAGTGGTGGAGACGAAAGGTGCCACTGGTGGTGATCCCGTCACGTCGCCACCTTCACTGCTGTAGCCTATTATAGTTCAATAGTGTGGTGGCGAAGGTATCTTAAACTCAATGTATTTATTTCTGTTTTTATTGAAATTTGAAATAGACTCAGTGTCAGCTTGTACCATATAATAATATATTAGCCTTCTTCTTCTTCTATCCCGTGGTTGGGGCAACC
>NW_004797872.1:225715-229716 GCF_000002075.1 Aplysia californica | reverse complement strand
TTTTGTATTTTGGCTCAACACCTTTCTTGCCCATTAAAGAACTCAATTTCTGAGTGGATATTTTCTGGAAAAACGTTCGTTAAAGGCACAAGAAATGTAAATTTTCAGTTACCACGGACTCTTAAGCTAAGGAAATAACTAATCTTTGGAGGCCATTTTCTCACTAATTTTACCTCTGAAAACAGGTGACCCCCTCCTCCTTCTTTCGCAAATATCTTAGCCTGTATTCAAGACAAATGGACTTTTTTTCATCCAAACAAAGACAAGTGAACAAGTTTTAAGATTATACCAATAACTCTACATGCCCAGAAATTGACGAGAGCCTGATTCCACCACGTGCCTCACATTTAGAGTATTTGGGAGGCGAGCTTCCGACTCTGCGTGTCAGGGCCAACCCGGACTGAAAGGGATACAACATCCCAGAAGAACGACAGAGGCATAACATTAAATAATAATAACATACTCAATAAAGATTCTCCCCACTCGGGAATCGATGATAACACCAAGAGGAAATGATAACTTTACACCCATGGGAAGTGAAGACTTGTTGTATCAACAAAACTAATAGGAATTGATCTCTCATATTTTCGTAAATTTGTCCATAGATTTTTACGTTTGTTCTAAAACAAATTGGCAGCCGTCACATTTTCTTTAAATTTAACATTCAAAACTGACTTGAGCAAAATTCAAATTTTAATATTGATGCAACAAACGCTCAACGATCATAAATTTAAAATTCAAAACTAACATAGCAAAATGCAAATTTTAATATTGATGCAACAAACGCTCAACGATCAAAACTACAGCATCGGCAACAACAAAAGTTGCTTCAACAACAGCAATATCAAAACCAGCAACATCAGCAGCAACAATAACACAATTCAAAACAACCTTCAGCCACAACAATAAAAATTACAATAACAGCAACTATTGTCTTACTATCAACAGCAAAAACAATAACAAAACAAAACTATAGTTTTTTTTGTTTTTGGTGTTGTGAGCCGGTGGATTGTTCTTCTCCCATAGGCCAAATGTAGGCCTGGCTCGAGATCACAAGTAGCCGGAACTATAACAGTAGAATCACAATAGTCATAGGAGAAACCCCATGATGCGCACATTGTGTTGGGATGGAAAACCCCCCTCCCCCTCCCCCAAAATATACTCACACACACACACACACACACACACACACACACACACACACACACACACACACACACACACACACACACACACACACACACACACACACACACACACACACACACACACAAGCAAAACCCAAACAAACAAACATAGAGACAAAACAAAAGGTGTCAGTACGTATAGGTGAACATCAACTTCTAATCATTTTCCCGTTCACCTATTTGTCCTACCTGAGAGATATTCTTGCGACACAATCATGGGCTCTTGTGTGAAGAGAAGAGGGGCACTCCTCGCCGCTGGGGGCCATGGTACAACACCCAGACACAATGCACCGATGAAAGCAATGAAGAGAAGCTCCCACGAACACGAGTCTTTTCCTCCTTGTCGAGGCATTGTTTTCAGTTATGGTTTATCCTGTTGTAAGTGTGTGCACGGGTGTATCGCTATCGGCTCTGATCTAAATAAGTGAGATTACATCCTGAGGCTGTTGAAAGAATGGGAAAGAAAGGAAGGTATATTTTATTTTTATTCTATTCATTAAAAAAATAACAACAACAGCAAGAACAACAACAGCAACAGCAACAACAACAACAACAACAACAACAACAACAATAACAACAACAACAACAACAACAACAACAACAACAACAACAACAACATCAACAACAATAGCACAAAAACAAATACTGCACTGCGAAAGAATGACAAACTTTAAAAAAAGAAGAAAAATGAATGGATGAAAGAAAAAAACAAACATGATTGAATACATGAATGAATGGATGAATGAATGAATGAATACATTTATTGTTTGATTAAACGTTTCGAAGTTCAGCAAAGAAAAATTCTCCAAAGCGCACAAAAGTTTTTAAAAAGACAGGAAGAACAGTACAAAGTAAAGGAGCCAAAGGACATGGTGATTATACGGACAAAAAAAACAACATGGGGGGGGGGGGGGGGGGGGGGTATAAAACAAAGAGGCTAATGTGTTTGCGGAAACATAAAGCACTGGAAAAAGGGGAGGGAGTTTTCAGAGGGTGACAATGAGGAGGAGCGGTATTTACAACTAATCTTTTAATTTGTCATTTTCATTGCCAATAATGTATGATATTAACTGTTTCTTTACTTCTGTTGCCGGGGTTGAAGTTTTGTTTACATTGTTAACCGTCACATTTCTCTGATATGTTGTAGGTTTTTTTACATTGTTGACAGTCACTTTTCTCTTCATGTTTAAAAGTCACTTTTGTCTGGTGTGTTGTAGTTTTATTTACATTTTAAGTCACTTCTTTGATGTGTAATTGTAGTTAGTTATACGTTGTTTACAGCCACATTTTCATGATGTGTTGCAGTTTTATTTACCTTTTTTAACACTCACTTTTCTCTTATGCGTCGTAGTTTTATTTCTTACATTCACATATGTCTCTGATGTGTTGTAGTTTTATTCTTATCTCTATCGGTCATATTTCTCTGATATGTTTCTCCAGTCATTTAGGAAAAGAATAGTCCAGAAAAGCAGGTTACTTTATTTATTTGTCCCGTCCAACATACTGTGAATTATCCGTTCAGTGGTGGAGACGAAAGGTGCCACTGGTGGTGATCCCGTCACGTCGCCACCTTCACTGCTGTAGCCTATTATAGTTCAATAGTGTGGTGGCGAAGGTATCTTAAACTCAATGTATTTATTTCTGTTTTTATTGAAATTTGAAATAGATTCAATGTCAGCTTGTACCATATAATAATATATTAGCCTTCTTCTTCTTCTATCCCGTGGTTGGGGCAACCGTTGGGGCACCTCTGCATTGGAAAACCAGCTCTCGCCATCTATTTTTGTCCTCTGCTCTCCTCAGATTGTCACCCATCGTCTTTCCTGTCCACTCTGTGATGTTGTCCTCCCATCTCCTTCTCTGCCTTCCTCTCTTTCTCTTTCCTTTACGGTTCCTTGCAAGATTGTTTTGGCAAATCCTGTGGATCTTGTGACATGCCCATACCATATTAGCATATATGTATCTAAAATGTGCACTCTGACAAGACACTGCAGCCTTAGATTGTTTTTCGTTTTCTTGTTTTGTTTATGGTGATTTTCTTTTATTATTGTTTTGTTTTTGTTGTTGTTTTAAAAAATAAAATAAGATTGTTGTGCTACCAATTATATCTGTAAAATTGTCATTATTTATACAATTTATGTGTTTTATGTGACAATAAAAGTAATCTATTGATCATTTTATGTACGTATTTCCCTAGAAGAATAAATGGAAATAGTATTCTAAGTATTCGTTATCAAAGGAATTGCTCAAAGAAAGTGGTTTACTGAGGTTCAGCCAACACAAACTATAATTTATAAAGCTCCTTGGTTGGAAGCAGGATTCTGCGCTGTCAGTTCATGACCATGAAGATCATAACAACCCACTGAATTAAACTACAACTGTTTAATACACACTGCTTCTTCGCTTGTGCACGATAAGTTTATAATACACTTATCACATAATAATGTATAATAATATAACAAACTTACAGTAAACTTACCTTATGCTGTTATCATATAATTATATACCCCGTCAGTCAGGCTTAAAGAATGTCAACAGCAAAAGAAGAAAAAATGGCTGCCACTGTCAGAGACTACCACGATTCTTTGCCGTGGCAGAAACAAGAGTAGAAGCCTTGGGTTCGACTGTCGTAAAGTATGGAGAACGCTATAAATAATACTAGACTAGGGCTTCTACAGCCCTGGCAGTGCCAATGTCCGGGAACACCTTCTATCGGGTCGGTTCCTGTTGGCTTGTCGATCGATCGATCACCACTTCGCTGGACTTGCTGTGGGCTATTGTGTTTCTTAGCTTTAGGGACGGGTGGGAGGGGGT
>NW_004797872.1:216569-225315 GCF_000002075.1 Aplysia californica | reverse complement strand
GTATGCAATTATTTTTCCACACAAATACAACGGACATAAGGAGGCAACTCTGAAAGGATGGCCTTTGAAAGAAGCAGGTTGTCTGAAACAGCAGTTTATGGAACTGAAAAAGATTTGATAAAGTTCTGGTACGAAGAAAGGAAAGTAAATGATGTTTTTTCATAAAGCAACGGAATACTTCATGGTGTGAAGAAAAGGCTACATAATTTAAAAATATAGGCTCAAGGCTCAATAGCTCAAGGAGATAGGTGTCTTTTCACCAGCAGGCCTACCAATAGGTTGTATACACGAGACATTGGTGATTTCATTTTTTTTTCTATCAGCACGATTTGGCATGCTCTCAGTTAGGTAGGTCTGGTCCTCGATATTCTCGTACTTGAACAGACAATTAATTTATTGTCGCAAGGCTATCAAAAGCAACGGATAACAAGAAATTGTGCAACACCAGAATTATGAGTCTTGTCGTTATTCTTATCATATTGTTTAAAATCCTCTTTTTGCTCCCCCTTAGTGTTGAAAAATGATTAATACTTCCTCACGTTCTCATAACTCATAGCCAATGATTGTCAGGTGTGAAAATGATCTCTTACAACTTACATGGCACCCGAAAAAGGGACACCGGACAAAACTCCAACAGTGAACAAAACAACAACAACAACAACAACAACAACAACAACAACAACAACAACAACAACAACTTGCCATCGAAGAAAAGTTTACCTTTGTCTACTCTAAAGCTTACGGCATGCAATATAATCTATCTCCAGTGTAGTTGAATATAAACTCAGGGGTCCGGGTTGCTTAACATGAGGCTGTCTATGGTCGCTTTACTTTAAAGCACAGGGGCTATCCCGAAAAACGCTGCTTTAAGAAAATCGAAGGTAAAGTTTGTGCCCTTTGAACAGTGTCTTTAAAAGACAAAGAGAGTTTTCCCTATAACCAAACAAATATACACACCAATGAAAGCAAACTTCTCCTATAGTATAGCCTATAGGTAGGGCGATGCCCACTTTTGGTGAAGGTCAAGATTTCTGGAAATCTCCCGAAAGCAGGGTTAGCCCGCTGTCCTTAAAATAAAGCGACCATATATTACTATTAATATACAATTTGTATATATATATATATTCGGCATGGTGGAATGTGTGAATGTAAGAAGTTGACGATGGCTCATGAAGGCTTTTCGGTACAAAAAATTAAAAACGACCTCGCTTTTTTTCTTCTTTTTAAAAAAAAATCAAAAACCCTCCCGCAGATGGTTGGAAGGCGCCACTAGCGGGTCATGCTTTTTCATTTTTCTTCTGTTGTGTCTGTCTGTCTGTCTTAATTTTTCCAGCACTAAAAAATGACCATTATTGTGTCGATGTGCTTCTTTGTACTCAAACAGCTGGTCGGTGTAAGTCAAAATATAGACAGCTTTTTAAAAAAAACTGGAATCTTCCTCTAAAAATAAAAAAAAGAAGAAGATAAATTTATACTTTATTTTGTGGGATATTTTTTTAAACTCTTACCTCATATTAGTATTATTAGCTCATAATTTCTCACGTTCTACTTTACTTGTACACATAAGTAGGCCTACATTGAGAGAGGGTTAATATGAATTCTAATTAACGTAAATTATGACTTTGTTCATTCAATGAATAAAGAACCTGCAGTGGGTTTTTGAATATGTGCGCGCGCGCGCGTGTGTGTGTGCGCGTGCGTGAGTGTGATTGTAAGTGTGATTGTGTGTGTGTGTGTGTGTGCGCGCGCGCGCGCGCGTGTGTGTGTGAGTGTTCTTTGAAGAAATCACTTTATACTTATAACTTATTGATTGTTTCGGATTTTTTATTTTTGTTCAAATGAATTATAAAACGGCGGTAAACGTACTTAGATCAATGTATTTTCTGTGAGTAACTAGCAGAAAAATTAAACAATCACGACACGTCGACTGGACCATGTTCAGTCTGAGCCGACTGAATTCTCACGGCAAGTCCAGAAAACCTTTCAAGAGAAATAGCTGCGTGTTTACATAGTACATTTTAAGGACACAGATTGTATCCCTTTAATCGCGGGTGCTGAGCCTCTCTCTCTCTCTCTCTCTCTCTCTCTCTCTCTCTCTCTCTCTCTCTCTCTCTCTCTTCTCTTCTCTGTCTCTCTTCTCTCTCTCCTATTGTTTGTAAAAGAAAGTCAATCTTGACTATATACCAGGAGCTGATAGTTTTTCCAATAAGAGGTCAGAGTCAGAGCCCCAGGTGTGAGATGAGAGAAGGTACTCAGAATGACTCATTGGCATTTCCCTGTGTGCTTGGACACCTTTTCTTCCAGGACCCAAATCGGAAAGCACAAACAGTATTAGTATTAGTGTACACAACGGGTCTGAGAGAATTGCTCCATAGTGGTAGTTTACATACTAGTGGCTCAAATACAGAGCTGCTGCACACTGACAAAACGCCTTCTTCTTATTCACAGTAGTTTCGAGTAATAACTGATTTTCGGTTTTTAAAAAATAATATTTGTTGAGCATTGGGAACGACATTCTCTTCAGGATGTGAGACCAACCGTTGATGTATGGCGCAAAATAGATTAGACATTATAAGAAAACAGAAAATCGTTGTTTTCTAGAAACTGCTGTGAATAAGAAAAAGGCGTTTTGTCAGTGTACGGCAGAGAGGAGGTGCGGTCCTCCACTTTTACTTTTACCCAAACAACATCCAAGAGGCTTTGGATGTAAAGCTGGAAAATGCTCCTTGCCTTCACTGTTCGAGGCTCAATAAAAAAGCATTCTGCCATGAGCAGTTTTTTCACCTGATAAAGAAATTTTCTCCATTTATCGAGGCAAATCAGCATCCTGCGCGAAAGCATTATCCAAATTTGAGCGTACAAACACCAGTCGCCTTGGTGTTTTGGGTTTTTTTTTAATGTAGGTGTTTTACACCATCATTGACACAATTCAGACAATTTTGAAGGCGGGCTTCTGACTTTGCCTGTCGTCAAGGAGGCCTAAAGACTGAGAGGAATATGTACAACATACCAGCAAAAGGATTGAAATACTTTTTTTAAATGTCTCCCTCCTCGGGTCTCCTTTGTGAGACAGCAAGGGGCCTAACAGTTACACCACAGACACTGGTCATAACATTTGGATCCTTCAGGATGTGGGCTATTTTGACCCACTTGTTAGGGACATCAGTACTGTGTGGACCGTTTGTACCTCCTCCTTCCATCCCCAAAGACACACGCACACAGTCACACATGTGCTGGCCGCACGTCCGACCCCGACACACACTAAGACATGGGTGCGTGATAGTGATAACAACACGTGTGTTGGTATGAAAGGGGCCATTGATTGGTCGCATAGAGCAGTTCACCCTGCAAGCAACTTCGTTGAATCCAAGCTTGCTCATTTATCTGTTTGTTGACTCCCAGATATTTTTACTGACATTTTAATTTTATGAATTAATAAATCGGGGAATCCAACTCCTATAGTTGAATCAGAGTTTTCGTTGAATCTGAGTTCCGCTGTGGTGAGATTTACCATTTCATTCATGATTATTATTGTAATGAAAGGTTGAAAACCTGTTGGCATGCAGTTGATTCATAACCTCAAAATTTTTCATGATGACCCCACAGAGTAAAAAAAAACTGACATGAGAGGAAACAAGGCAAAGGGACATTTACTTATAGTTTCAAGGTCAAGTGAAAAGAAGCATTTGAACACAATATATGATCATATAGTGTTCATCATCATCCGGTGCCTTGCCGACTGGCGTGGGCGATCATGGACCTCCACTTCCCTCTTTCTTGCGTTGCAGCAATGGTGTCTGTTGTTCTTGCTGCTCCTAGCCATGTTGTCATCTTGTCCAGTATCTTTTCCCTCTGTCTGCCTCTGCCTCTCTTTCCACCAAACTTGCCTGTTGTTGCAATTCTCCAAAGCTTCTTTCCGCATTGTGTGTCCGAAGAAATTTGCCTGTCTCTTTCTTATATATTCGTCATAAGCTGTCTTCTACAATTAGCTTCAACCAGGACTTCTTCATTTGTTTTTCTAGCTGTCCATGGGATACGCAGCATGCGTCTCATGAACCACAACTCTGTCGCCACAATTGTTCTTTCCAGCTGTTTATTGATTGTCCACATATAGTGTTAGATTATAATAATACATGTAATAGTAATAGCCCGACCGTCAATATTTTTAAAAAAAATTTTATAGTAGAGGGTTTTACGGCGCTGGCAACTGCATAAGGTCATATGAGCGCCAAGGGGTGGATGTCAACAGAGAAGTCTTTACAGGGAACCAGACTTACACTGCTCACCTCTCTAGCTTCAACAGCACAAAGTCTGCTTCGACTATCAAGGCACCCCAAAATAGCAGGTCACAGGTCACAAGAGAGTGACAAACATACAAAAGAAGTAGAGGAAAATGACAATAGTAAGGATCAGGAAAGAGAAAGCAGCAGTTCCCTGTTGTAGATCAGGCACAGTTATGAGCGTGACATGAATCAGCCCATTTACAATTCTACTATGCTTGAACGAGATATGTTCCCCCTATGGGAATGGCCTAAAGACACTACAGTTTGTGGCACTGCCCCGGGGGGGTCGTCAATATCTGACGATGACCAGTGTTAGATAAAAATAAGGCACATAGACAAAAACAACAGAGGGAAAGAAAAGAAGTAGTACCTACAGTGGCACTCTCCGACCACCAAGAAAAAGAGAAATGAGAAGAAATGTGGGAAAACAACAACCCAGAGTAAGCAGGCAGGACATGAAGAGACCGAACAACACGAAGATAGTCATTTCAACAAACTATAAAACAATAAAAGCAAAGAGATACACGAATAATAAGATTTGACCTTTATTTTTCCTAAGTTTGCAATCTGCAACAAAGGGAAATATGAAGGAGCACAGACGCACATACACTCTGTACACAATGGTATCACTCAATTTCTTACCTATCCGTCTAAACGGATAATATCTACATTCAGTATTAGCACATAACATTAAATTTCATATCCTAAGAGCATAAAATCTCTTTAGATTATTCCTCTCTCCCCTGCCAAGTCGTATGATGTCAGTTCTAGGGTCTAAGTGTTACTCAAGCAATATTTTTATCAGACTCCTTCATAAGGCAAAAATATGATGACCATCACTTGTCTTTATAAGAATCAAATTGAACTCTTCTACACTGCATAGACTTTTGAATGGATTTTCAAAACACAACCAGTTCACAAGCTAATAAGTTATAGATTAGAAGAACCAGCACAATCAGTTATTTTCTATTTTCTTCATAAAACACCAGACATTACCATCACTTAACAGGTGAAGAAAGTAAACCGTGAACTTCAACTGCTCAACTGATAATTGCAATAGCATCAGAAAAACCATGACTGGGAGCGTGGTGCTGATGGCGGTTTGGGAGTAGGTTCCTTCACTGGCTAAGGCTCTGGGTCTTGGTACATGAGGGCTTTCCTAGACTTGAATCCTCTGTCAAAGTAATCTGTGGCCTGCTTCTCGACAAACTGCTTTTGTGAACCCTGATGATGGCAAAGGTACATAAAACATATAGTGGAGTCTGCTTAAAGAGAACAAGCTTAGAGATTCTAATCCAAAACCAGCAGAAAACCAAAATAAAATAAAATCCCAGATTTCTTTTTTTCCCCAATTTGAGCCACCTCTCTAAATTGAAAACTCGGCTAAACGAAAGAAAATCCAGCGGTTTCACAGATCTCAGTTTTGTTTGTTTTAGTAGAGGTTTTACGGCACTCGCAACTACATAAGGTCATATGAGCGCCAAGGGGTGGATGTCAACAGAGAAGTCCTTACAGGGAATCAGACTTACTCTGCTCAACTCTCTGGCTTCAACAGCAAAAAAATCTGCTTCGACTATCAAGGCATCCCGGAAATAGCGGGTCACAAGAGTGTGACAAACATACAAAAGAAGTAGAGGAAAATGACGATAGTAAGGATTCGGAAAGAAAAAGCAGCAGGCACAGTTATGAGCATGACATCGATGAATCAGCCCATTTACAATTCTACTGCGCATACGAACAAGAGCATGACATCGATGAATCAGCCCATTTACAATTCTACTGCGCATACGAACAAGAGCATGACATCGATGAATCAGCCCATTTACAAACAAGACTGCGCATACAAACAAGTTAATGTCCCTCCTTAGGGAATGGCCTAAAGACACTTCAGTCAATAGCACCGCCCGGGGGGGATCTCAGTTTAAGACTACTCAACAGTATTTGACTGTGAAAACAGAAGTGTGGAAAATACACTCGTTCCCCCCAAAAAGTAGCCTAAAGATTTGCAGCTCTGCTAACTGGAAAAGTATATGTTTCTACAATACCTGCACAGTATTTATTTCATACTTTTATACACAATGAGAGGGGGAGCCCATTCCCATGACTTCCAAATTAATAATGTAGTCATAACAAAAATACCATGTTTGAGTTTGACCAGTTACCCATTTAATGATAGCAATAAAGAAAACACTTAAGTCATTTAATTTCTTTAGAACAACGAAGTCAAGTTTGATCATCCCTTTCAACATATAATTTCGATCTATGAAGTGAACGATCATACAAGTCAAGTTTCCTTTTCTCTGTTTGGCCTTATGGTTTAACATGTAGTAACAATTCTTGTGCTATAGGCTCCATTCTCAACAAAGTCTTTAATTAACTCGGGAAAGAGATGTCAGTAAATGAAAGTGGTCTAATTAGTAAGTGAACAACATTCTACTATCATCCCATTTGAAATAAAAACAAACATAAAAACCACTTTTTCTTTCTGTTCAAAGAAACAACTTTTTCTCATTCTTTCATTATGACCACTATTCCCAACCCCAATATTCCACTTTGTCCCATTTTCAGATCCATGTTTGCTAGGTCTAAAGGAAAGAGGGAAAGTTTGAGCCTAATCAAATTATGGTAAGCGACTATTATCTATTTTAAAACATTCACAAGATGCAACAACAAAAAATAATAAAAATAAAAAGCCTTCTAGCATACCTCTCCAACAAGGGTAGGTTTTCCAAAATAGACGACCCATCCTCCAGATCTTGTCCAGTCCTGAGAATAAAGAGTGCAAAATAAATTAAATTAATAATACAAGGAATAAAACATTGGAGAGGGGGGGGGGGGGGGGGCGCACTCCAGTGACCTTGTTGTTAGTGAGGTCTGACCTCCAAGTTTTATGTCAAACTTTGGTGGTCACTGACTGAAGCATGCCCTTGAGCAAGACATGTTCACCATAGTAACATAGTTTACCCAGAAAATAGGGTCCTGGTTGTACACTGATGCCGAAATAACTTTGAATCAATTTACATGCAATTCTTTTTTACACAGCAAACATAGCAGAGGATCATACATACATCTGTGTCCATGCAAGTGAAAAATTGGTGGCGTCTGTGGCCTAGTGGTTAGGCTCTCGGACTCGCAACCGTAAGGTCGTGGGTTCGAATCCCGTCAAGGGCCCGACATTGTGTCTTTGGGAAAGGCACTTTACACAAATTTTCCTCACTTCACCAGGTGGGAATGGGTACCCGACTATAGACAGCGAAAGATCTTGTCAGTTTGCTAGTGTTTGAGCACCTCATCGGCTGCTTGCACTGTGTGCTTCCCGGGAAGCTGAGAATGTTTCGGAGAGTTCTATGGTCTGCTGGGGTAATAATATAGTGTAAAGCGCATAGAGCCTGCTGTTGAGCGGGGATATGCGCTATACAAATGCTATCTATTATTATTAAATATAACGGACAATCCACTATAGAACCAAACATATGAAAATGAACATAACAAAAACTTACATTTTGGTTATACTTGAGATGATACCATAGTAAATAGGCTCCCCCAAATGTCATCAGCATCTTTGGCACAGTGTACCGTAGAACTGAGGCAGCAGTTTTGGACTGAAAAACAAAAATAGACATTTGTATACAACTATAGAAGAGTAAACTAGAGTACTTAGCAGCTGAAAGAAATGCTGTGCTGTGTCTTTGCTGTTTGTTCAGCGTTGCTTCAATGTTAAATGGATGATAAAACCATGAAAGGGCAGGTGGTGAGTATTTACAAAAATTAGTCGAAACAAACAACATATACATGAAAGAAGTAAGACAACCCCATCAGTAGCAGCGAGATCTTAACCGGGCTACCCGGTACGATTACTCTAGTTTTTTAGATACTTTATGATTTTATTTTATTTGTCTTTAATGTTTTCGGAATCGCAGTGACTACGTTCATGGCGATGCGAACATAGTTTGCAGGCTACGTTCATGGCGCCCTGAATGTAGTTTGCAATTTAAGAAAGATGATCTTGCTCACTTCAACCCCTATTCTTTTCCCTTTCACTTATATTTTCCATGTTTTTTCGGACGATGATCGTCTGCATACGGGTAGAGGGTTGAACTCGTGTTCAGCGCGCTGAGCGAGCCAGGCCTTGTCGACCGCGGCTGATTTGCTGTGCCTGCCTTCGCCCTCCATAAACTCCTTTGCATTCGGACCACTGCTGTATTATTTTTCAGTGAGTATTTCTGTGCTGTTTCCTGTAGAGATGGTGGGGCTCGCAAAATCAGCGTCCGCGAGTAATGAACTACTCGCTAGCACTACCCGCAAACGAGCGGACGGGTAATGAACCGTCCGCTTGTGAAGAGTAGTTCACTACACGCTACACATCGGACAGACACAACAGTTCGTTTAGCGAGCGGGCGGGCGGAGAGTCACCATGCATTTTAGCGGGTGGACGGACGGGGAGCGAGTCCTTCTATTGCATA
>NW_004797872.1:157261-215760 GCF_000002075.1 Aplysia californica | reverse complement strand
TAGGGGTAGGGGTGGGGGTAGGGTTATGTCTAGATTCTAGGCCTCTTCTTTATTGTGTTTGATGGGGTGGTCGCTCGTTACGGAAGTCCTTCCAAAATTAACATTAGCCGCCATGTTCAGTTGCGGACTCCACTGCAGTTGAAGACTCATGATGACCCTAAAAAAAGAAAAATTGAAACACTCACCACAAATTTCTGTGCTGGACCGTAAATGAGAACATCGGCTGGGAATCTGTAAATTCTTCGAAAGATATTGTAAGGCTGAAGCTGGGGTACACTCCGAGGCTCATGATGCAGAATTTGATCCTTCACCCATTGTTTTCTCAAAGCTCTCTGCTCGGGTGTCATGCCTTCCCCAGCAAGTCTGGCTCGTTCATCTTGAAAAGGCTCGATCTGCATGGGAGGAAACGCTGACTTCCTGAAGAAATCATACTTTTGAAAACGTTTCGCTCTCTGCCATGGCTTTTCCATGACAGGATCGACATTCTGTACCTCCGCCATTTTGTCAGCGGTGACCTTTTCAAGAAAGACAACTTTCGTTTTCACAAACAGAATGAATCAGGGGACGTGACCCACGAATAGTTTAAATAAGAGAACATGAAAATTACCGCCCTTCATGAAAAGAAATTACAATAGCCAACCGATGTATTACATGATATTAAAAAGAGCAGTCTTTTTCAGCGTGAGAGCTATAATTTTCTCTGCGTTATAAACGTTCTGTGCGCGTAGTTTCAATTGTTTGAATGCAATCAAATTCACTTGAACAACGCATATCTTATATATAGACTACAATTTTGGCCTTTTCCTATTTTCTCTCTGTATGCATTTTATATCCTTCCATATATTATATTTCAAATATATGATGTTGATTAATCTTTAAAGCAAGCTTAGAATAAGGAGTAACACCCAAAAATGTAGGTCTCAGAAGTTAGGTTCAGTAAGAAAACACAGGGAGAGGGAGGGTAGTATGTCCCTCAGTTACTTTTACTTTTTCTGCTTTCATCCTTCTTCAAATTGTGCTAGGACACAAGTTTAAAAAGTGTATGAACCACCAGTTCTTCATTGCAATTTTGGGTTTAAAATAGAAGGGTGTGAAGGGGAGATGTTAAAAAGAAAACCATCGGCAAGCAATCAAAATATTTGCAGTATCTAAGCAATCTTTAATTCATTCATCATGTTGACATAAGCTGGTGCTTGGTAAAGGAGAACGAAGGAACAGTCTTGTGAGAGAGTTCATGTTGAGCTTGAGGTGAGGGAGGGTTACTGTACTTAAGATTCAATGTGAATAATAAACTAAAGTGAGGATATTTCAGTTTTGCAAATTATCAAATTAGTATAGACCACACTAGAATATAGCAATAACACAACCGAACCTGCTTTAACCGCCACTTTATGAGCTTTCGCCAATAGGTGGGTACCTAAAATGTAGCACAGAGGGTTGATGACAAAGTTTGTAATATTACGTTTTTACTTGAATTTTTCTATTCATGTATATCTCCTTCTACAACACAAACATGTATACAAACCTGCAGATGGCATGCTAAGCTCTGTAAGCAGCGTTATATAACATCCAGTCAAATTCTTTCGGACAAAACTATGATGGGGGGCTCTCGTAGCCTAGAGGTTAAGGTGTTGGCCTCTCATTCAAAAGGTCCCGGGTTCGAATCCAGGTAGCGACCGAAAAATGTTCTTCTCTAGAAATTGTCTACTTTCACCTCCTTTCCTGCTCTCTAGCAATGTTCTGTCGTCTGCTTTCATTTCCACTTTCTGCCCCCACCCCCTCACCTCCTTTGCCCCCTTCTCTGGGCTCCTGACTCTTTCTGCAGCCTTTCTACTGCTACTCCTTGACTCCTCCTACTGCTGTCTTTCTGCCACACCCCTGATCTTCTGGTAGGAAAGATCTACACCTAGCCCTCTCGGACAAGGGCGAAAAATCTCGGAGGGCCCGTGTGCAAGTTGCGCACGTTAAAGATCCCTTGGTGGTCTAAAATGGATAAGAGTAGGCTTCGGCCACCACCCGGGCAAAATTCAAAATTTCCTACCAACTGAAAATATTAGGCGTGTCCTGCGCGCTCATATGACCTTATGCAGTTGCGAGCGCCGTAAAACACTTCATCATCATCCAGTGCCAGATCTGCGACAGACATCGGCGATCATGATTTTCCATTCATTCCTTTGCTCGGATGCTCTCAGAAAAACTACGTTTCCCTGATTTTTCCCTGTTACCCATTTGTTTAGGTTCCCTAAGTATGTTGTTCTGGGCCTACCCCTGCCTCGCTTGCCCTCAATTTTGCCAGTGAGAGCTAGAGGTTCAAGACCCTTATGTCTATTCAGGTGTCCCAAAAACTGCATTTGTCGTTTCCTGATTGTTTTTAACATTGAGCGTCCCAATAAAACACTTACAAAAAAAACAAAAAAACAAAAACAAAAACAAAACAATGATGACACAATTTTTAGAATGTAAACATACAAAATGATTTTAACAGTATTCTTCTTGTTTTAATTTTCAAACATAAGCATGAAGAGCATAGAAAATGGTGAGGATCACAGTAGGATTACTTGGATCCACAACTAGAATCATAGCAGGTGGCACATGTCCATAGCTGCTCATCTCTCCTTTCCAGTGTCCACCCCTGGGTCTTCCTGCTAATTATCTCCAGGAGGAGCTGGTTTGAGACACGCCTGACCACTCCTCGGAGCAAACTTTTTTTCCCTGTGCCCCGCACACACTTTTCTTTTATTGTGCTGAGTGTGTGGGAGTCTGTCTCCTCTTGGTTGTGAAGACTCTCCTTGCATCTGGTGATCACCATTGGTGGGTCGAGCATGATTCAGCCATTGGGTGCTGCTTTGCTGGCAAGTTCATCAGCACATTCATTTCCATGCACCCCGGCTTGACCAGGGCAGAACACCCATGTAATTCTTAGGAGGTGCTTTTTACAATGGAAACTCTCCAGTCACTGACTAACAGGTCGTGTAGGAGTAGACAGTCTCCAAAACAATCTAAATTGTGTTAATGAGAGAGTGTAAAAGCACTTAATTATTACAATATTTCTTTGCTATATTTTGGGGGCTAAACAAAAATCATGTCCTCTGTCCAGTACTTTTGTTAAGCTGATCAGTCAACTGAAGGTAAGGTCTGGCAAAAAATGAACCCCTGAAATCCCATTGTAGTAAAGTCATGCACATTATATCAGTTCAAGATATCCCTCAATTGCATCAACATGAAATAGATGCAATCAAAAGTTCAGACAGAAGTCCATACACTTCAACTATGTGGAGTCTTCCATTAAAATGTTTTGATCCTCCAATTGAACAAAGGGAAAAATACAAGTGTTGCAATAAATTGGGTAACTGAGATGCATCCCCTAATATAATATGAACACAAAAAGTGTCCAAACTATGTATAGAATCAGAGAGGTAGGCTGGCAGTTTAGCCTTGCATAACATCTCATCTGCAAGCAGAAGTAACTAGTATTACCACAATGTGTGAAGATTGAGAGACAGGGCACATTCCTTTACTACGGCTTCGACATCAAATTACTTTTCAGCAAACAGGTCTCTTTTATCCTGATTTCATTCATTAGTTGAAGAGCTTTTAAAATAGGTTCACTTATTTTGATTTAATTACCAATTAAGTGACGATTTCGTAATTTTTAGATTTTGAATCAGACTGCACTAAAATAGACATTTATGATTTATACACAAGCTCAGAGGGCAGATCTATTTTCTCCTTCCACACAGATTGATTCTTGACCCCCCCCCCCCCCCCCTCACTACCGGCATTCCACCTGTGCAAATAATATCAGGTGTTGCTCATTATTGTGCATATTAAGCTAAATGTATTTGGATTAAACAGTAGTTTAGATTCTCAAAATACGCTCTGTGACAATCGTGCACAGTAATGCGTGTGGGGATTTCACGATTCAAATACAGTGCATAAGGCAGATTTTAGTCTCATGAATCACACAAAACCCATTCTTTTTCAGCAAAATAGTTCAATAAACAATTCCACTACCTCAAAATAAAGTAGGAATTATGTGGGCATATTTAATGTTAAGCCTGAAAAAGTCATAAGGCACCATAATATGACAAATACACATGGCTGCTTTTAAGGACAAGCGGGCTGACTCAGATTTCTGGGGTTTCCAGAAATCATTACCTACATCAAAAGTGGTCATTGCCCTACCTATAGGAGTTTGGTTTCATTGGTGTGTATATTTGTTTGGTTATACAGAAAACTCTCCTCGTCTCTTAAAGAGACTCAATAAGGATCCAAATTCTTTAACTTCGCTTTTCTCAAAACAGCATTTATCCGGATAGCCCCCTTGTGTCACCAAATGTACATCAAAGTCATGAGTTTACTTGATCTAATGAGAGGAAGGAGCACTGTTCCAATGACAGTCCAAACGAAAAAGTAAGACAAAAAATATGAACAGAAAATGACAGTGAAGAATTCAGGACAATAAGGACAAAACTAGACCACATACATTCTTGACACAAATTGTGTAAATATTCTGAAGCAAAGATGCCATGAGACATAATATATGTTATAAGCATTTTTATTCATGAAAAATTAGCATTCAGTAGGATATAGATTTTTGCATAATATTTCAAAAGGAGTCTTCACTTAATCATTCATTCAGTACAAAATATTCATGCAAAAGGTCCTAAACTTTAGGGTGAAGCACTTCATACAACAGTTAGTGGCATATGTATATTTGAAACATTCACTCCTATTAATATATTATATTCACAAATGTCAATCTTCTCATCATCCTCCAGATTTCTTCACCTGCCCCTGAAAGCAAAACACCCACAGGCGTCTCTGAACATTTATTCCGACATAGCATAAAAATACTTTATGAGAGCAGTATTTCAGAAACTCACAATCCCTTTCAGATAAAAGCTTACAGTGTTGAAAGACAATCAGAACTAACAATGTGGGTGTCATTCTTGATCAGCTGGATCAGGTTCATTCCGACAGATCACTGACATCCGTCTGTCACGGGGGATAGTTTGACCCTTGAAAATGGATTCCTCCTCTTTTAACACTTCATGTGTGAAGTCGTACCTTGCCTTTCCTCTGAGAAAAGAAGAGAAGAAACATTTTAAAAATAAGGATAATAAACTCAATTTGACTACAACAGCATAATGCCGACTAAAAGAGTTTCTCAACTCTTTATTTCCGGCAAGCCGCTCCCAGCAGCATGCGGTCAGAACTACTGTGCCGCTGAGCCACTGACAGCGGCCTGGTCACATTCCTTTACTACGGCTTCGACATCAAATTACTTTTCAGCAAACAGGTCTCTTTTATCCTGATTTCATTCATTAGTTGAAGAGCTTTTAAAATAGGTTCACTTATTTTGATTTAATGACCAATTAAGTGACAATTTCGTAATTTTTAGATTTAGCACCAAAAAAGGACCCCGGCATAGTGGGCTTACCCCCCTCAGAGATAAAGAGTTAAGAAAACATAAACCACAAGAAAAATAACAAGGCATGATTTATCCAATTTTCAATCTTGATTTTTGGGTAAAGATATTGCTTTAATATACTGAACAAATATATTGTTCAAAAATTGGGGAGGGCGTCTATCCTATTCATGTATAAAGCCATTTGGCAAACAGCACCATATTAGGATTACGGTGTATGAGTTACTACAGAAAGCATTTCTTTTGTCAGGGACAAAATAGGTACCCTCCTACAAAGATTCACAAGCCCTCAGTTGCTAGCACACTCTACATTATTGAGACAGATGAACACTGAACAATGACACGGGCTGTACCAAGTTACTGTCATATGATGGCTAAGGTGTTTCTTTTGAGACCTGATGTATCTGGTCATATGACAGCAACAGAAAAGAAGGATCATAGCAAACAATAAGAAAAATGAAAATGACTAGCAAAACTAAAATAACTTTTCCGTACATTTAGGCACTGTTCAGTAGGAATGTTGTTTCCCTCCAGAGAAACAACGCCAGTAAACCAACTTCACAACAAATCAATCAACAACTCGAAAAGAAAAGATGTCTAATATCTTTTTCGACCATTCTTAAAAATCATGTGGCCAACAAATGACATTTTGTGAAAAACGACAATTATTTTGAAAATTCACCAAATTAACCCACCCTCGTGTTTTCAAAGGCAATTCACGAGGAGAAAAAAAAGACTTTCTCAGTTGTTTCCATGCTATTTTTAGACAAAGAACTGGTTGATCTGAAAAAATCAGCCAACATCTCAATGTGCATAGCCTGACCCCAAATCGGCAAAATCAAGGGTCGCTCCTCCCCTTAAACCAAAATATGTTTTTTAGTATAGAAGGGTTGCTCAAATAGCGATGATTGTTGACAGAATCGAATTGGGAATGCCATACTTGCGGCAACACTTGTCGAAAGTTTTTTTCTCATCTACCTCTTCCAATAAAAGCAATCTGAGCTGCAGGCTCTACACATTGTTCCTTCCCTTTAACATTGCTTTCTTAATCTGCCAAATAGCCACATAGAACAAACGAAAGAGTAGATCAGCATTTTGAATAAAACATTGAACTCTGCTCGGCGCTAGGATAGACAAGTGAGATCATCAAATACATCATATATGCCATCACATACTATTGAGTATGTGAACTAGCTTTGCAGAAACAGTAGGTCATGACCAAAAAAGGTCACGTGACAATGTACATTCGCTATCCTCAAGTCACACATACTGTGCCATAAAAATACTCAAACAGTCCACTGGCGATGCCTCTCTCTCACCCATAATCGACACACATATGTTCTCCTGTCTCTTTCTTTTGTTTCGCTATCTTGAAGTACATAACACTTAATGACTTGCATTACTTAAAGGTCGCTAGTGAAAGTTAGATTACATAACCCTAAAAATTATTTTCAGTTTAGAAATTATAAGGGTATTTCAGCTTATCAATAGTTTCTTACAAAGACAACGAAGAAAAAAATTGGGGATTCCATTTTCTTTCTGTATACCAGTATTTACAGATTAAATGTGATTGTTTTAAGCACACTTCACTGTATACCGTTACTTAAGAACTAGAACTGGAACATTCATTATACTTTTACAGGACAAGAGAAAACAGCAGCATTTAAATAAAAAGGGAAGAAAACTTGTCCAATTCAAGAAGGAAGCAAAGACTACCTCAATGGTCGGTACATATGGCCATAAAAGGGATAAAATATGAATATTCTTTTTGTTTAACTGCCTGCATCATTACCTCATGATATACAAACACCTCTGGGGCAAATGTATGTCCCCAAATTTTGTCTTGTCTTTTTCTAGTGCCAGTCGCATGACGCATGAAGACAACAAGCACATCCCGGCGATGGTATCTCCACAAAACTGAAATAAATGCAGGAAACTTTTAACTGAAAACTTAGAATTATATTGCCGCATGTATGAGAAGATCAAATTACAGTGAAACTCACGTTCAGCAAACTCAGAATCAATAAAAACTCTTCACTCAACGAAAGAAGAATAATTTCCCATTTTTAAATTCACTAAAATCAATCAAATTTATTCACAAGACCCTTAAACTAACAAACTCAGATTAAATTAAGTCACTTGCATGAACAGACCCCGTTGATCTGGCTTTGAACATTTTTCTCCCACTACCAACTTTGTCTACTCTATCCCAAGGAATCTCGATCATCCTACACCAACATCTTACACTTAGGATCATATATTACAAACTTATCAGCTTGCTATCATCTATTATAAGACATGGACACACATTTAAGCAAAGCATTTTAGTCTAGCCCTTGTCTAGGACATCGTCAGCTTGGCAGCACAGTAAACGATTGCTTTGTACATGTATTTAGGAAGTCAAAAAGAGAAAAAATAGAGTAGATACCACTGTACTCTATGATTGACCTGTCAGAGACAAACAGTTTATGTGTGGTAAGGATGCATGTGTGTGTTAGGAGGGGGCTTCAGCATGCTCTGCCTGGATCATCAGCAGGGGTATGGTATGGTCCTCAAATTTTTGCTCCACTATTAAATGTGATAGATGATTGTTGACAGAATCTATTAAATTAGTTGAATACAAATACATTCGAGATTTTCCGCCCTTGTCCGAGAAGGCTAGGTGTAGATCTTACCTACCATAAGATCAGGGGTGTGGCTGAAAAACAGCAGTAAGAAGGAGCCAAGGAGTAGCAGTAGAAAGGCTGCAGAAATAGTTAGGAGCCCAGAGAAGGGGGCAAAGGGGATGAGGGGCTAGGGAGAAAAAGTGGAGACGAATGCAGACAACAGAACATTGTTAGAGAGCAGGAAAGGATGTGAAAAGAAAAAAAATTTACAGAAGAGAATTTTCCTTCGCTCTCCAGATTCGAACCCACGACCTATAGAACAAGAGGCAAACACCTTAACCTCTAGGCCATGAGAGCCCCTAGCTATCTCTCTAAACCAATAACAAAGTTAAACTGTAGAAAATTCGGCTGTCTTGCAAATTTTGGTTAAAGCTGCCTTGGGAAAATTGATAAAATATTTAATACCTGTCTTAGTATCATAAACCTAACATGTAGCCTCAAACGATGTAAATAAAATGCAATACAGAGGAAAGTGCTTTACTTAAAATAAAACATTGTATTGTCACAGATTTCCAAATAAGGCCAGTGTTATGAGCATTTTGATTCATGGAAAGACGAAAAGACAACAAAACTGGAAAAAAAAGGAAAAGCTTAAGATGAGAAGAAACTAACATCTGTGTCCATTTAGCTATTTTCAGCGACGAACCTACATTATTTCACTGCAAGAATGTCATCAGAACATATTAGCTTGTCGCCCAAGAAAATAAAAAGAAGCTAATTATTAAGGATGTTAAAATTGAAGTCTGCTGTTCATAATCACCTACCCGAACCGCATCCACGTGTGGCTTTATGTAGCCTTCTTTAGCAATGTCTAAAACATGGACATATGCAAGGGGAGACACTCCTCCGTCAAATGCAATATCCTTGACACGCTGCAGAATCTGAGAATTGGCATCATTCCACGACCTTTTCTCCGTCTCTCTGTAGCCATGAATAGCCTGAAGCATAATGGAAAAAATACCACAAGCAAATAAGCAAAAATGGAACTTTGCATTTGGGCTAAAAATATGATATATAATTAACTTTTTTTTAACAATTAGAAGAGAATTATATACCATGTATTGTATTGAAATAGACACCAAAATTATGAATAATTAACTAGGTACCCTCGTTTGATGAACGGACTCAAAAGAATCAATCATCAAGTCATTGTGGGATCAGTGCGCAATGCATGTGAACGGAAGTCTCACTTGTTAACAATGGCGTCTTAGAGGACGGACTTTGCCAAGATTAGATCCAAACAATACTAATGACAAGCTGAAAATTAAGCTACAGTGACTTCAGACTCCTTAATTTAACTGTGCACCCTTTAAATGATTCTGAACCACTGTTAATTTTTTCAAATTCGAAAGTTAAGTGGTTCGGAAGTTTTAGGTGACCAAAGTAACGAACTTTAAAAAAATAATATAAATAGATAAAGATAAAACAATTTTACTCTTCATCATCAGATGACCAGTGGCAGTATCAACATTTACGACTTTGAGAGATTAGATTAATATTAAGACACCTCAAACCTGAGACATAAGAATAAGATGTTTCTCAGTGATGTTTGATAATTGTTTAATAATAATATCTTAGTCTGAGCCTCCCTGCCTCCAACCTAAATCTTAACTGATACAATCTTACAAAGAACGTTTGATAAAACAATAATTATCGTTAATTTAATATGTTACAGCAGTCTCCATCTAAGATATCATAGCTTTGATCCTGATTCACTTAAGATCCCATTCTTTTAAGAAAAAAATTTTTTTGCTACACTAAAGTCACCCCTAAGATCCCACTCTGAATGATTACATTCAGCTAGGAACTCAGGGATGGAAAGCTATAAATTTAGGTAAAGCAAAGGGGAGGAGCATTAGGAGCCCCCAGCTAAAGCTCGCTGGATCTCTCCCACTATATCCAAGTTCGGGTCTTTCTTGCCCAAGCACAGGTAATTGAGTTTACAAAGCCCGCTGCAGCGGGTGCCACTATAGTCATATTCTATTGCATTTACAAAATAGATTTTTATCCTTCTTAATTCAACTCTTACAACATTAAATCACACTTCGGCATAAATATGCCATACATAAAGCATGTTTAATTATAACATGTAATTGTTACTCATGCAGCACTATTTGACCATTATTCACGTTAACCCTTTCATAGCCAGGGGGTATGTTTTCCTACTGTCATCACTGATTTTCAGCTGAGCTCGTTACCCAGGACAGCTTTATAAATGTCTTGACTCAGTGTTAATGGACGCGCGGTCTATATCTAGCGTGCTCGTGACATATTTCAGACACCGCGTCTTCGATTTGTAACTTTTCTCACTTTTTTATTCCGTTTCCTCCCATCTTACTCATAATTTTGAATAACCTGTAATCTAAGTCAAAAAGTGAATTTATTTGCCTTTTTAAAGTAATTTCAATGTGTACGTTTTATGATAGCACATGGCCGCCCGCAATCCTAGATCAGTGTTTATCAATCACTTGCAAGCCTAGCAATGGCACCGATATATATATCATCTTTTATTCCCAAAAACGAATCTATGCAACGCTTGTGGCTAAAACTCCGAATAGAAGAATAATAGCCATGAGGTCATTAGCGTTACGTGTGTATGTAACGTCATTGGTAACCATGCAGGAGCAGCAAATTTTGCCAACTTGCATGACATACATGAGTAATGGTATGGCACAGCTCTAAATATGTATTTTCATGACATACTTGGTATGTCATTTCAAAGGCAACAAAGTGGTTAATTATAAATCATGTTGCATTTGTACTTCAAGACATTTTATGCAATTCCACACATGCAGGCAAAGGCACATGATTAGAAATAAATTTTTGTGAGATCATTCAATAACATCTAGATTTCAGTGAAACAACTTACATTATCCCAATGATCATATTCATATCGCAGTCTTTTCATGTAGCTGTCTACTTCATCAAGCAGTGATTTTTCCTCATCCTCTGAAAGAAAGTCTTTCACCACAGTCATGTGTTCCGCCAGGATGTCATATATCGCACTATCTGTTGCATCAAGGTAGTCACAAGATTTTTCACGATCAGCTGCGGTACCACTAGTTGAACTTGAGAGACGAAACAGAAGGTTTTGAAAAGGACTGTACGTTCTGTCAGAGGCAGAATATGGTAGGAGATACCTGTGGTGTGTATGTGCTTTTCTAGGCTCTGGTACAGTTTGTTTTTGCGTAGCAGCAATATTTATACCAGAATAAGAGGAGATTTGCCTGTTAATGCCAGAGGCAGATGTATTCTTTGCCTGCACTGTTCCATTCAGAAATGGCTTCAAAACAGGTGAATGGGATAAACATCTATCCCAGGCCCAGGACGCCCAGGCGGTACGGTGGTGAGGAACCAGAAAACAACGCTGGAAAATCATGAGCTTTCTTGACATAATTAATACATTTATAAAATGAAAACCGCACTTCCGTGCAATTGTTATTTATTTAATATCACGAATTGTCTGGTGGTTGGTGGTGGTAATTAAAGTAGACGTCAGACGTGCATGTCCTCACGTAGACACAGCTAGATGTATATCTAGATCTATCTAGATCTAGTGACGTGCAGATAAAGGTAGCTGGCAATCCCCTCAAGGACTCTGCCTCAGTAAAACTCCCCAGGACCTAGAAACTGTCAGAACAACGACATCTCAACAACCTACAAAAATCGCTAAAAGCTCAACATTCTACTTTCGAAATCAACATCAACAGTCGCTGGGGTCAACTTCAGGTCAAAATCTATATGACCCGGAAGCTGAGCATTATTCTATCACGCGGTTGAAGAAAACAGTTTATTGAAGGCATCTTAACAGATTTAATCAATATTTACCTATTTTTGTTTCTATTTCTTTCAAAAGTTTAGCATTTGGTCTGTATATTAATTAAAAGCAGTAAAGGTTTTACCTGGACAATATCATTCACCGCGACATAGATCCCATCAAGGGAGGTAATGGTCACCCTAGCAACACTTACCAACGCACAAATGGTGGCAGTGTTGTAGCTCCAACTATTTTTGTTTTCTGTTTTAGTTCACTTCTAAAACACATTCAGGTAAGTGCAGTCAACTATAAAGAAAAGGTAGATGTATTTCTAAAAAGTGCTTCTTACAATAGTTAGTGTCTATGTATTTTGAATGATGTGGTGAACTGAAAGCAAGCATTTATTGAGACCGCCTTTTTTCACTGTCACTGAGATAACTTTACAACTAGGTTCATGCCATGTTTACTGGATACACTCAACACTAACTGTTACGTGCGACCCCTGCCAATCGTATGAACTTTGTACATTGTTATACACTATTTTCATTGCAGTCTCTTTTAAGGATAGTTAAAAAATGTTTTGCAGTGTAGAAGCTTAATGCAGAATTAAAGGGCGCTCTTTTATTTAAAGTTATTTAGTTATTTTAATTGACAGTGTCCCCTGTCTGTGTAAGTGTATCCCAAGTATCTACATCATTCATCCAGGCTGATCAAATGCCTAAATTTAGTAAGCAGGTATATATTACCTGTAAAAATTCGTTGTAAGGATTCAACTTATTACCCAATTTGCATTAAATTTTATCATTTCTTAAAGTTAAAAACAGTACAGTCTGCACACCTGTAATAAGCCTAAGGCTCTAATTAAGGTAACCAAACACATAATTAGAATTTCTGGACTACACTCTTTAATATATATTATGCCGTCTGATGGTCTGTTTACTTTATGATTTGGGCTTCAAAATTTTTGTATAGATCTAAAAATAAAGCTAATCGTTTTATATTCTGGTTTGGTCATCCAAATAGAATATAATTTCGAGTATTGTTACATGGGCTGTGTGAACCAAAAAGAACAACAACAAACAAGCAAAAAAACCCCAACCCTTTAAAGAAGTGCCCTGGAGAGTATGAATCTGTCATATTGTTAATGTGAGAGTGCATAAAACTGTCAAAACGTAATCGACCATGATCGTATAAGTGCTTTGACTTAAATCTGCCTATATTAAATATTCGCAATATAAATGCTAATATTATTGTCATTTTGTGGTGACACTAGCATATTTTCTTCTGTAGTAACGAAGTACCACAGTCTATCAAGTAAAAGATGTTAAATTGCCTCACTCAAAATAAAGACACACATATATTATAATAGTCCTTCACTTTCAAAAGCTATCTTTTTGTTGTGTGGATATATTACAAATTACTCTTTGCATACATGTTAATAACAACAGTATTCAAAATTATTTTACTTTTTTGTTTTCAGAACTGGTGACAACTTAGAGCAGCCACCATGTCTATTGCACTAGCGCAGGAGCGCTATATATTTGGCGTAAAACGTGGAGTGTCTGGGAATACTTGCTACCATGACGAGCAAACAATTGTGTACCCTGCTGGGTCCAACTGCATCCTGTACAACATTGACCAGAAGTCACAGAAGTTTATCCCAGGTAAGGAACATTTTTATATGTTGTGTAGATTATGCTGAGCTCTTTATGATGCACGTTATTGATTTTTTGTCTTTATCAGTTACATAATAGGAAAACTAAAAGAATGACTTTTTAATTTGTATTTTCAGAATGTAAATTTTTACACTTTTTATTTACTTTCAAATTAGAAATGTATGTATGGAGAAACTAAATGATTTTTTTTTAAATGCCTTGTATGTTGCCTATCATTATCATTCTACTTCTATTTTTTGTCTGTTTTCTAAATCCACCTTAGATCAATAGACACTTATTGTTATATTTTATATGTTACCAACTCTACAATCTTTTTAATAAACTTTTCTTTAGGCACGGATAAAAGTGAAGGAATGACTGCACTGGCTGTCAGTCCAAATCGACGTTATGTTGCAATTGCTGAGAAAGGAGAGAAGCCTACCATTACCATTTATGACCTGCACTCTCTACGAAAGAAGAAAGTGCTGAGTTCCCCAGAGGTGCAGTCGGGAGAATACATCAGTCTGGCTTTCTCACCTGATTCAAAATACTTGGTGGCTCAAGGTGGCAAGCCAGACTGGACTCTCCTTTACTGGACATGGGAGAAGTCTAAAGTAATGGCCACAACAAAGACCTCAAATCCTCAAAACCCCAATTCTGAAGTCTATCAGGTAAGACAGTAAATGAGCTGAGGATAGCTGAAATAGTTAAACAAAGTATCCTCAGTAATGGAAGTTAACTTTCAATTTTTTATTCATTGTATTTATAGAACAAAGGAATTTGCATACTTACTTTTCATGAAAATAATGGTAAAGATTTAACAAAGAATACTCAAAAGCTACAGGATGAAAGTGCTCGCTGTCTCTATGAAATTAGACTGTAATTCTGCTTGTCGATTTAAAGATATATCGCTGACATCTTGAAGAATGAAGCAAATGACTGACATCACAGTACTTATTCGTACTGAGGATTGAAAAATGAAGTTTCGTTATGGTTCTGCCCGGCTGTTGGTTGAGGGTTTTTTTTCATATCTTTGTGTGGAGCTACATTCTGAAGGAAATGTGTACCTTCCTCTCTTCATTATTTCCAACCGTTGTGGGGAGGACATACAGTTTTGTTGGTGTCTCATATATTGAAACTCTCCACACATGCCATTGGTTTTTTGTAACATTATGATTACAGAAGATGCAGTTAGATGGGTAACAGATAATGCTTCATCTTTTTTTTCTTCTACATTTGTCATTACCAGGTGAGCTTCAACCCTCAAGACAACACCCAGCTGTGCGTTGTTGGGAACACAGTATTCCGCCACTTCCGCTACAGTGAGGGAAACCTAAAGCCCTTCAACTTTCAGAAGATGGAGCCACAGAACTACCTGTGTCATGCCTGGGTGTCTGAGGAGAGAATCATAGTTGGCACGGATAATGGCAAGCTGCTGCTCTTTGAGGCTGGTGAAGTGAGAAATGAATTCAACCTGGCCCCAAATGCTGATAAGTAAGTTTAGTCCTGTGCCCTTTGAGAGAATAACTGGTCAAATAAAATACGAGAATTATCTTCAGTTCCATTTTATAAAAATGTTAATTTTAAAAAATGACTCTTTTTTCAGATTAAAGTATTTCTATTTTACCTTGCTTTTTTTGTGCATATGATGTCTCAGCATCAGAGCAGTTATTTGTGATCTAATTTCAAAGATGTTGTTCATTGATTTAGTAAAACCTAGTTTCAAGCTTTTTTAACACCATTTCTGTCACTATATCAGCTAGGAGTAGTGAAAAAGGGTTCTGATGGACATGTTGCTAAAAATTAGTCTTGCAATACACAATAGCTGTACATTTATAAATTGACAGCTGATGAGATTAATGGAAGCCCCTGTTTTTAAAAGAGTTTGATATTTCGTAATTCTGTTCAAATTTGCAGTAGCAAGACAACATCTGAGGAAGGCAGCTCGCTCAACCCCATTCAAGTCACTTCTCTTGTGTCGTATTCCAAAGGATTTGCATGTGCTTTTGGATTAGGCACAGTCTACCTCTTTGAGAAGACAGATGATAAGGACTTCTTCAAAAAAGCTAGAGAAATTATGGTGAGTCTTTGTGGTATGTCAGATTCTCATTCATTTAGCAACACAATACGAGGGGGTTCAATAAGTCTTTGGTCTGAGTATGAAGTAATCATGGTAGAGTAATGAAATTTGGCCAGCCTTTAGACAATTTCTTTGGAACACGCCACGCTAATTTTCGGGAAAAATCAACAATAATAAGGCACTAGTCAGCGAGTTCGATGAAACCATGCACAAAACCGTTTGGTTTTTCTTTGCTATGTGATGTCAAGGGACATGACTCTTATCTTTACTGTGGGAACTAGATAATTAGGGGAGTAGCACGCCCTTGGATGACGTCAAGAGCTTGGTGCGAAAAATAGAGAGATCGTCTGAGAGACTCACGGAGGTAGTCAGTCGAACTCAGGACCACGACGAGACAACACCTATCTTGGACGGGGGCCCCCTGACAGACCCAACGCATCGGACCGCCAGGTAACTTTACATTGCTATAGCAGTGCATAGAGCCTGTTGAATATCGCTCAGTTATAAAGTTTTTACACTTACAAGGAAAATACCCTTCGGACATTTTTCAGGAAATGGTCCAAGTTTATGGTGACAAATGTCCTCGTTATTATACTGTGACATACTGGAAAATTCAAATCTGGATTCATGTCGGTGATGGATGAAGATCATGAAGGGCGCCCATCATTTGTGGTAACTGAAGAGAATGTATCTATATAGTGAAGAAACTGGTTTTACAAGACGGACGTATAACTGTTAAACAGCTCTCAATTGAAACGGGAATCAGTGTAGGATCAATTGAAATGGTTCTCCATGAACATCTTAACATGAGCAAGGTGTCTGTGCGGTGGGTACCCCGCCTTTTGGCAAGTGAGCAAAAGAAATGGAGGGTTGAGTCCTGCAAAACTCTCCTGCGAATTGAGTCCAATGACACAAATTTCTTTAAAAACCTGGTGATTATAGGTGAAACATGGATTTATCATTTTGATCCACAATAAAAATGTCCTCCATGCAATGGAAAACCCCGTCTTCTCCCTCACCAAAGAAGGCAAAGGTAACACTGTCAAGTGGAAAGGTCATGCTGTCGTGTTTCTGGGATTGTGAAGGTATCGTCATGACTGACTACCTGGAAAATGGAAAAAACAATCTCAGGGTTTTTTGATAAGACTGCGGTGCCATCTGGAGGGAAGAAAGCGTGGAAAACTCCGTAATGGGGTCGTCCTACTGTGTGACAAGGTCTCTGTGCACAGGGCACAACAAACAGTTCAGACAGCAGAACAGTGTGACTTTGAAATCCTGCCACACCCAGCTTATTCACCTGACCTAACCTCTTCTTGCTTTTTTCTGTTTCCTAATCTTTAAAAAATCACTGAAAGGACGTCGTTTCCGTAACAACAAGGATGCCATTGAAGTTGTGGAAGACTGGTTAGGGGCCCATTCTAAGTCATTTTTTTCTCAAGGACTTTTGAAGGTCAAAGAGAGGTGGCAGAAATGTGTTACTCTGCATGGTGACAATGTAGAGAAATGAAAGTATGTGTGCCGAGTTACAAAGCTCTTGCTTTATTCCTTCATATTTAGATCCAAGACTTCTTGCACTCCCCTCGTATTTCTCACCTTTTAACTTTTATTGACTCTGAAAATGCTTTCTTTCTCTCCAGTTACTTTCATTTACAAAAGTATATTCTTTCATAGACTAGTCTCTCTGTGAAAGTGTGAAAACTATGAAAGTGATTTTGATATGACAAACAAGCAACATTTACCGTTTTAAACTTGAAATGAGCATGTTTCTTATAATTATGATTATCATATCCGTGGAAAAGTCTAACACTTTATGTTCATCAATCTGTTTTTCTGTTTCTATTTACAGATTCCTCCAGACAGCTGCAACAGCCAGGACCCAACCCTGTCCCAGCAGCAGTTCATCAACTGCTTGACTGTCAGTCCCTCGGAGGAGACTCTGGTGGCCAGCACTGATCAGGCTCAGCTCTATTATCTTACACTGTCCAGCGCCGACCTCAGCAAGGTAAGTCAGTCTTAATTTCTTTTTCTCATAAACTAATTCATTGTTCCTTTCAGTGCTGTGTAGGATTTATTGTTCATTGCCCCTGTGAATATTTATATATATTCCATATTTCCAGGTGGTCACATACGAACTGGGGCAGATGGACTGCTTAATGGGTTGTTTTCAGCATTTCCTACAAGCTATTTCGCACAAATTGACTTTTTGTAGCTCTATGAATAACAATAATTTCCAAAGTTTTACCTATATAAAGCATAGTAGCAAAGAACTAATATTGACGTCTCTTGTGGTATGATTTTTCTTTTTCTCCAGGGCGATCAAGCACAGTTTGAGGTCCTGTCGCAAGTGTTTCATAATGCACCAATCACAGGTTTAGATGTTTGTATCCGGAAACCTCTGATTGCCACTTGTTCACTTGACAGATCTGTCCGCGTGTGGAACTACGAAACCTGGTAAGACTTGATCTAATTTTCCTTAGCCCTTAATTTGATAACTTCATATACACAATTTGACTGCATTCATGATTATAACAAGTCTTGTTGCCTTTTACAGAAAGAGCTGAAGTGCAAGGACGTTAGTTTATCCTTTGCTGTCATGGTATTTTTTAAAAAGTGTTTGATATTTGTTAATGACTTTCTGATTTCATCCTTTCCTTTGAACTGCCTAATACGATGTGGTTTAACAGTAGTATGGATTGTGAGCTACCGAAGCATTCTTATTGCAAATAAAAGAATGTGACAATCAGTATGGATACCTTGCGGGCTTTGGTGCTGGGGGGAACTGAGCACTTATGAACCTGTCCGGTGTGCAATGACATTGTTGCCCAGGACAGGTAATACAGGTAATAAAAGAATGTGATGTTACCTGTATGCTGAAAGAATAAGAAAGATAGCTGTTGGTTATGAATGAGACAAAAATGAAAAAGGCTCAAGGTCCTGAAGAAAAGTATTCTGGTTCTTCATTAAAGATTTTTCTTTTGCAATGAATTAAAATAACGTGTGCCTGTGTTTTGCAGAACTGTCAAGCCCATGTAAAAAAAAAATCCTCTTCCAGATGTTAAGAAGATCTGAGTTGGGTTTTTTTCAATATGTTTCAGCAACCTGGAGCTGTACAAAGTGTTTGCTGAGGAAGCGTACAGCATTGCCCTGCACCCGTCAGGCCTCTACATACTGGTGGGCTTTAGTGACAAGCTGAGACTGATGAATTTGCTCATTGACGACATCCGCACTTTCAAAGAATTTACAGTGCGTGGATGCAGGGAGGTAATGGAAGATCTGCTCAAATTTTTGCCATTTTGTTGCAGTGAGATTTTGAATTCTGATATTTTTTAGCTGTCTTCCTTCATGTCATTTCCTTTTTGTGCCTCCTTCATTAGCTCCAGTGTTTCATTATTTCCTCTTAAACTAAAACAAAGTATGAAAGATGTATAGTTTGTATCAGTTGATAAGCTTTGGAAAATCTGCTATGTGTTTAATCAAGGTTCAAATGATATATATAGAGGCATTCAAGGAAATACTTCAAGCTTGTAGAATTACTAATTGTCTTAAGGCGTTTTGTACTCAGAAGTGAACTATGCACTTTTTTGTCAAAAGACTTGGATTCAACATATATTGCATGTTTCCATGTTTGTCATTCGTGTTTCTAAAATCATGATTTAAAGTCCACCAGGCAGCATGTATTCAATCGTGCCGTTTTCTTTTTTTTTTCTTTCCCCTTTCTTCAGTGTTCATTCAGCAATGGCGGTCATATGTTTGCATCTGTGATGGGAAACGTAATCCAGTTGTACTCTACCACAACATTTGAGAACATCAACAACCTCAAGGGTCACAATGGGTCAGTCAGTTCTCTCTTCTCTTTCCTGTAGATTTTTATGTGCAGGACGTTGCTTTTGTAATGGGTTTGTTTCTTTTTTTTCATCCAACCCTGATTAAATTGCAATTGCTCAACAAAATTGTTCTGTAAGCATGAGATTTTAGTTTCGTCTTTCCTTGGATAAGACTTTGAGTTTTATGAAGTAGTATATTCTAATACTTTTGCCTTAATTTTATGTCTGAAGTTTTTAGCATAATATGAAAGGGGTATTAAGCTTCTTTTTTTTTTCATTCAAAGGGTATTGCTCTGAAATTATGCTGCTGCTGGTCTACTGTGATTATGTCTTAAAAATGTGTTATGCTAACTGTCCTCCTGAAAAGATTAGTACTTCACATCATGGGGTGTTCTGGGAAATAATTATTTGATATTTGAGAAATAAGTCAGTTGAAGCATAGTAAGTGATTATAATCACAGAATAAAAAGCCAGTACAATAGGTATTTTACCTATCGCTCTCTTTTCTGAACCTCCATTTTTTAAATGCTCATTACAGAAAAGTGCGATCGGTTGTGTGGAGTGCTGATGACAGCAAGCTTATCTCATGTGGTATGGATGGCGCTGTGTATGAGTGGGACACATCCACCGGGAAGAGGACCAGTGAGAGTGTGCTCAAGTCATGCAGCTACACGGGAGTCACTGTCACTCCCGACGGAAAGACAACCTTTGCCGCGGGCTCTGACAAGACTTTGAAAGAAATTGCTGATTCACAGGTTACTGCAGCTTTTGTACTTTCAATGAGTTGTACTTGCTTCTTCCGAAATATAAGAGAAAATAGTGTTTCTGTGACAGAAAAAATCCTTTAGATCCCTGATTACATTGAATGAAAAGTTATATGAAGTTTGCATGTAGGTTAACCCTTGATATTTGTGAAAGAAGATAAGTAAAAGATTTTCTTTGTTTGAAATATTGACACAAGACACTTGACATGGTGTCTTGAAAAGAGTTGTACTACAAGTGTTATTTCAAGTCCTATATAACAGATCCATGGGAAAACTTTTCTTGTTAGACATTAGCATTGCCATATCAGTTGTAGTATTTGACAAGATCTATTCTCATCCGAGTCATCGCCTTTCGTTTCAGATCCTGCGAGAGGTGTCGGCCGGTGACATGACCTTGACGTCTGTGGCCCTGTCACACTCAGGCCGTATGCTGTTCGCTGGTACCGTGAAAGGCACCCTATGGTCACTGAAGTATCCCCTAGCAGTGCCCGGGGACTGGACAGAACTACAAGGTCATGGGGCTCCTATTGTCAAGGTATGACAAAGAACTACTCAACAATTTGTATTTTACCATCATTCTAAGCAAATTTGTGCTGCATTTATGTTTGATTTTGAGTTATAATCCACCTTTCATTTGAATTTTGGGTTATGGAGAAGTGTAGCCTCAATGAGATCACTCATGTCTGATAGGACAGGGTTGAACACCTTAAAATCTTGCCAACTTGCTCAAAAATTGAGGATCAAAATCATGTTTGGCAACAGATTGGCCAATTTGCAGTCACTCTCTCATATTCAGAGATAACTATGCACTAAACTGATGATATGAATGTGGATGAGGCCAAAATACTAGTGATTCTGCTTTTAAATTTTTAACTGGACCAAATACTTTATTTACATCGCTGCTCTTTCTGAAAAGAAATAAGGTGAAGAATATTGTCACTGTCACAAGGACAAATGAGAGACTCAGTTTGACTCTACTTGATAGGATGAGTGAAAAACATTGAAGTTACTTGCTGTTTCAGTCTCTTCCTGTAGAAATACATCCATGAAACCTAGTTTTCAGCTGAACAAATTTAAAAACATCGAAATGCAAAAATATTTCATAATTCTTAAATATTGTGTTCTCATTAGCAAATCATTTTGATATAGAAGTTGATAAGATACATTAGAGTGGTCTGTAAAAAAAAGATAGAATGGTCCTTGATATTATTTTGTTGTTCTGTGGTCAGATGAAAATCACATACGATGACCAGTTTCTGGTGAGTATAGCAGAGGACGCGTCAATCATCCTGTGGAAGATCCAGGACAAGGAAGGTCGTGGCTTGAAGAGAGACAAGGAGGTCGGCTGGGCAGAGGAGATCCTCATCACTAAAAGCGACTTGGAAGAGAAGGCAAGTTGTGTTGTCTCAGTGTCAGACACTTCAGTTTGGATTCCTTTTTTATGAGAACTTTCAAACTTTTAGAAAATTTCTGCAGAATGCGCTCCCCCCTTCTTTTTTAGATGAAAAACCAGCGGTGTGTACATCTGATAAACTGTTCTTTGAGGTTTAGCACAGAGATGTCTTTACAGGTAAACTATGGCATTACTTTTTGCCTCTGGCACAAGACAAAACTACTTTGTGGTTTCTGCCAGGGATTTTCAATGTTGATCATGGTATTGCATCACCTTGTTCTTTTAAATTAAAGATCAGCATAATGTTTCGCTCAAGGACTCATCCAAGTGACCAGCCATCTAAAAGTGGTCACCATATGGCATTGTTGAACATTCCTTATGAACATGTGCTCGTTAACCATTTTACTCTGAGCCTTCTCTTGAAATATGTCCTAAAAAGACTGTCTTTACACTGGCCATATGGTTGTTTTCAGTTAAATTTTAATACATTGACTAGTCTTTTGAAAATTTAGATCTATGCTTACGCTGAAATTCTGAAATTGATTTTTGACTTGTGTGCTTCTCCAGAACTCCACTGTGTCTGACTTGAACTCTCGAGTGGAAGAATTGAAGATGGAGAACGAGTACCAGCTGCGTCTCAAGGACATGACCTACAATGAGAAAATGAAGGAACTTACTGAAAAGTTCATCCAGGAGATGGAATCCCTCAAAACTAAAAATCAAGTATGCATTTGAAACTGTGGTCATGTCGAGAAAATACAAAAGTATATAAGAAAATGTGTTCAACTCTTATCAGAATCAAATTGCAGGTTAAGTTTATAAAGATATCATTTAGTTCTTTTCTTATATAGAGCAAAATAGAAATATCACAAATGTGTTCAGTGTCAGCAGTTTTTCAAGATGAAGTAATTGTTTTAACAGTGCTAGTTACTTCCGTGTGAGTAATTAAAAACAAAATGTTTCAGCGCAATGCAGTTGCAATGATTCAAGCAATCTCAAGTTGACAATGTGAAATAATATTTTATTGATCAATGCTCTCAACTTGTTAATTATTTGTAAAGATGAGTTGTATTTTGTTCTACTTGTTCATTTTCACAGAAAGAGAATAAACTAGTAACTAGATTTAGCAGTCTAAAGCCTTAGTAAGTGACAGAATTATCTAAATTTTTTCTAATAAATATAATTTCAATGTGATTTTTCAAGGTTTTGAAAACAGACAAGGACAAGGAAGAGTCTAAGCACGAGGAGGAGATGGCAGAGCTGATGGACAAGCATGCCAAGGAACTCCAGGACTTAGGTATGTGCACAGCTTGGTCGGTTTATGGATTCTGCTGGTGGGCTTGTTTTCCTCCTGTTCATCTGTTACTTCAGACTGGCAATTTGATTTTACCTTGCATTAAAAGACCACTTTTTGGCCATTGGTATGTTTCTCTTTATCCCTTACAACTACTGTCTCTAGAATAGTAAGGAGAGGATGAATGAAGAAAAAGATTTAGGGGGAGTATCTTTTGGCAGAAAGGGATCAGGGGAAGGGGTAATAGACAGAACTGAGAGAAATTACCTCATTAAGATTTGTCCGTTAGATTTGTATCCTGCATGTAAGAGACGTCTTTATTCTACTGTCTTCATCCTCCTCTGATATTGTTTCCTCCTATCCAATGAAGTTCAATCACTATACATTGTTTAGTCACTTTATTTCCAATATTGAAATGATTATGATTTAAGCCTTAAAGGCTGTGATGCTCCTTGTCTCCTGTGGGACTTAAAAAGAGAAATACAGTGATGTGGCTCACCGAGACAGTTAGTGTGAAGTGCAACTTCTCTTTAAGGGGGTACAGGACAATGAATAATAATATGGACCTTAGCTTTTTAACTTTCAGAATATTGCTTAGCATGGGTCTTTAACAAACAAACTGACACCTTCCCCCCCTCTCCATACCGTCTGTATCCTGCGTGCCGCCTCCACCTTCATGTGGTAACCCCCCCCCCCCCCCCAACCCTCCTCACCCTCCCTTCCTGCAGAGTCTGCTAACAACCAGAAGCTGATGCTTGAGTATGAGAAGTTCCAGGAGCAACAGGCCAAGATGATGAAGATGCAGGAGGACTACGACCGCCAGCTGCAGGAGATGGAGGAGAGCAAGGAGAGAGCCCTGGAGGAGCTCACTGAGTACTACGAGACCAAGCTACAGGAGATGACCACCAAGTTGGAACAGGTCAGTGGCTGTTACGAGAATAATAAACAGATGATATTATTGTCTTTTCCTTTTCGCTCAAATATTTATTTTTTAATGAGTTGAGTAGGTTTAACTAACTTACTACTGCACATGTGTGTATGCACCTTGGACTATGTTTATTTTTCCTGTCAAGGTACAGGCTAAGGCTTTTCAAGTGATTTACTTTTGAATATTTGGCTCTACATGTTATTAGCAAATTTTGCTCACAAATTGATTTTACAGAGTCCTTGTTCTGAGCACCAGCTCAGCAGCTGTCGGATTAGTCACAGTATCTGGACCTACAGAAAAGTCAGCTTGTGCCCTTACATGACTAGAAATGAAGGGCAGCTGAAAAATTATTACTGTCCACTTTCTATAGAAGGCATGTTCATTGGATATTCCCATCAATGCATCAAATATATTTCTTCCCCTATAGTAAATCACACCAGTAAGGTCTGTCTTGATAACTCCACAGAGCAACGACGAGGCTCGCCAGCAGAGCAGAGAGTACGAGGAGACCAAGAAGCAGATTGAGGAAGATTCTGACCGAGAGATTCTGGACATCAAGCACCAGTACGAGAGGAGACTGAGAGATGAGAAGGAGGCCAACATGAGGCTCAAGGGAGAGACTGGCATCATGAAGAAGAAGGTGAGGAGTTTTTATATCCTGTTGTTTATTCATGTTTCTGTCCTAGGTTTTTTCACAATGGTAAGTGTATTATTTCAGAGGCATAATATGTCTTTGTATTTGTTTAGGTCTGATGCCTTGACATTTTTCTTTCAGAGTCTTCAGGTTTTGTCAAAAGATAGGACAATGGTAGTGTGAAAAACATCTTAAGCTAGTTTACTAGTTGTATATTTTTCTTCTCTCTGCTACGTTATATAACCAAAAACAACTTTGTTTAAGTGCAAATGTGAACAATCGATTTTTAAATCGTAATAGTAAGTAGTGACATCATCATAATGATTAAAGTTTTTGTTTTGTCTTACGATATACTGGGAGGACAGAAAGTGCTGCTGGTATGTCAGCGATTATTTTTTTTTCTGAGTTTTTTATATAATATTGAATGAGATATCTCTCTCTTGCCCTTTTAAACTCCCGGTGGAGCATAGGCCATCAACAACATTTCTCCAGCCTGTCCTGTGCATCCTTTTATAGCTGTTTCCATTATGTCCCCGCCTTTTCCATTTTCCACTTGTACCGCTCGACTCCATGTCATCTTTGGTCTTCCTTTCTTACGTTTTCCTTGCGGATTCCATGTCAAAGCTTGTCTGATGATGCTTGTTGGGTGTCTCCTCAGGGTGTGTCCAATCCATTTCTATTCCTTCATCTGTATGTCTTCCTTTACTGGCTTGTTCTTTCCCACAGTTGAGCATTTGTGACTCGATCGTACCACTTGATCCCCACTATCCTTCTTAGACATCCATTTATGAAGCTCTGCAGTTTCCTTGCTGCTTATGCTGTGGGTCTCCATGTCTCCATACAGTAGAACAGTCTTCACATTTGTTTTGAAGATCCTCAGCTTGGTGTTCAATCCCAGTTCCTTAGACATCCATATATTCCTGAGGATGATGAATGCTGCTCTTGTCTCTTGGATTCTGATGTATGAGATATAGTAATGTATATAATAATGTATTGAGAGTCTTTTCAGAAGTACCTGGTCGTTATTACATTGATGTGTTTCTTTGTGTCTTGCATAAACAATCTGATGTCTTCCCCCACAGTTCACAAGCTTACAGAAAGAGATTGATGATCACAAGGAGGAGATCAAGAAGCTGAACGCTGAGAACAGCAAACTGAACAACGTGATCCGCAGCTTGGAGAAGGATATCCAGGGTCTAAAGAAGGAAATCCAGGAGAGAGACGATACCATTCAGGATAAGGTGAGCAGTTTGTGGATTCTAGTTCTGAATTTAAATGCTATTGTTCTATGGTGCTTTTATCATAGTCTTGCCGTAGGCATTATAGTTATTCTTGTGCAGTGTGAACAGGCATGGTGGAAATAAAAGTTTAAATTTTAAAAATATCGTGCATTCCGAATCATTGCTCTTCATAAATATTGTAAGATTTGCTTTATGGAATGGAATTTTACTGCTCTGAGGAACTAGTATTCTATGAATAATTAATTGAAGCCATGGCACACCAAATGTTGAATATATATCATCACATAAGAGTGATATGTGATTATTTACTCTATGTTATGAATGATTTGAATCATGATTTAAACTAGTACCCCTTTTCGTGTTTAGGAAAAACGTATCTACGACTTGAAGAAGAAGAACCAGGAACTTGAGAAGTTCAAGTTTGTCTTGGACTACAAGATCAAGGAGCTGAAGAAGCAGATTGAGCCTCGGGAGATGGACATCAAGAACATGAAGGAGCAGATTCAGGAGGTAGGAGTTCAAACACTGAAGCAATCATGTTACCTATATGCCACCAAAATAAACATGTTAAGTCTTGTATGAAAATGCTCATCATGAATAAACAGTTTGTAGTGACTAATGATGCATTATGCTGTCAACATCACTTCTTCATCATTGTACAATAAATATGCTACATAACAAACTTTCTTGTGAAATGAATATGTCTACCTTGTAAAATGTTTGGCATGATGTTTGTAAGTTTTACCTCTGGTCTACTGATCTTCTTCATGTGAACATAGTCGTATTGTCTTGAAGGCTTGTGGCTTGCATGACGTCATAAATCTTATTTGGTTTTTTTAGTAAAAGTTTTACAGCTTTTGCAACACAATTATGCCATATGTGAGACAGCGCGGTGGAATCAGACTCTCGTCAATTTTTGTGCATATTGAGTTATTGGTATCATCTTAAAGCTTGTTCATTTGTCTTGCTTTCAATGAAAAAATTACCCATCCATCTTCAATATTTTGGATTGAAGCAGGTGGGGATCATCTGATTTAAGAGGTAAAATTAGCGAGAAAATGGCCGCAAAAGCTTGGTAAATTCCAAAGCTGGAGAGACCATGGAAACTGTAAATTTATTTTTTTGTGCCTTTAATCAATGATTTCGGTGAAATCCTCAAAGGAATGTGTTTGTAAATAGACATAAAAGGTGTTCAGCCAAAAAACAAAAATTTGATAAAAAGTGCTAAGCAGGGAGAAAACTGCTGTTTTCTTCGATTTCATTATTTTGACGAGAGCCTGATTCAACCACGCTGCCTCACATATAGTTCTGGAGATTAGAGGTCTACAAAAGAATAACAAACACAAAAAAAAGAGGAGAGAGATAAGGATATTATGATAGATGTTTGATAAGAAAGAAGGAGCAAAGTAGGTGACTTCACGTAAAAGTGTTTATGTTCCTGTTTCAGATGGAGAGCGAGTTGGAGAGGTTTCACAAGCAAAACACTCAGCTCGAGCTCAATATTACTGAACTACGTCAGAAACTCAAGGCAACAGACAAAGAAATGCATCAAGAGAGACAGAGGGTAAGCCGATGGTTGTTTGTGTGCTTCAGTCACTGTAACTGGTATATTTGAAAATATCCAGTAACATCAAATCATATGACAGGACTATAAATGAAAGCTATGAATGGTTAAAAATGTTTTCTAACTAGGAGAAGGACTGTATTCAGAGTCTTTGGAATGTAACACGCTAATGACAAGACTAGCCTTATATTTTAAAAAGCAACTGAATATCGGGTAAATTAATCACATATGCCTCATCAAATAATATGCTTAAGGTGAGGCCTGAATATATAGTAGTATATTAATTAGAGCTATAGATATAAACAGTTTTGATTAATGTGTAGCTGTTGCTAGAAAAAGAAGCAACTCAATAGTTTTCACTCTCCCTTTAGATTGGCGTCAAATACAGTTACTCATTTGTCTTGCAGCCGCGTAAAATATCTGGTTATGTCATTTGAAGAGGAAACTCAATGGATACTGAACACAACACCTGATCTTTTAGATCCTTGAGGGTCAGCAAGAGTTTTAACTGCAGAGGTGCCTACTGGCTGTGGAAATAAAATCCTTTACTTTTTGGGCCGTATGGAAAAGTGCGTGCAGGTGTCCAAATTTACGGATCAAATTGTCTAATGCATCTTGTACTTGTATCAAAACTATTTTATATAAAGCGCAATATGAGATGCAAAAAGAACTTAAGATATGAATAGCGATGTATAAACTGGAGTCTATTACAAAAAACAGGAGTGTATTACAAAATCCAAACAATTCCTGAAATCCGGATTTCCAGATTTACTCTGAAAATGGACACCTCTGTCAATTGCTCAGCTTGGTCATGTAGATGTTAACAGCTTGTCTTGTGTATGTAGGTGCGTGATGTGGAGGCCACAGTCAAGAGATTCAAGACTGATCTTCACAACTGCGTAGGGTACATCCAGGACCCCAAGATGCTCAAGGAGAGTATCAAAGCCTTGTACCAGAAACACGTGCAAGAAGACATTGTGAGTAGTGGGGGCTGATGGAGACTTAAAGATCAATTCTCCTAGAATCTGAAAGATATCCTCGAGCTTTTGTGGATGAACACGAATAATTTTTCCCTTTTCTCTCTACTTTTGTCTCTCTCTTCCTTTGCCTGCGAGTGTGTGTGTGTGTGTGTGAGTGTGAGTGTGTGTGTGTGTCTGTCTGTCTGTCTGTCTGTCTATCTGTTTGTCTGTCTGTCTGTCTCTCTTTTTTTTTCTCCCCCCCTCTCTCTCTCTCTCCCGTTCTCTCTCTTCTCCCCCTCCCCCTCTCTCTTCAACATAATATTTACAAGAATTGTTTATAAAGTTCAAACAACCCCCGGGGAAGTGCCACTGACTGTAGTGTCTTTAGGCCATTCCCAAAGGGGGGACATTTCTCGTTCAAGCACAGTAGAATTGTAAATAAGGTGATTCATCATGTCACGCTCATAACTGTGCCTGATCTGCAACAGGGAACTGCTGCTTTTTGTTTCCTAATCCTTACTATTGTCATTCTTCCTCTTCTTCTTTTGTATGTTTGTCACACTCTTGTGACCCGCTATTTCCGGGGTGCCTTGATAGTCGAAGCAGACTTTGTGCTGTTGAAGCTAGAGAGGTGAGCAGAGTAAGCCTGATTCCCTGTAAGGACTTCTCTGTTGACACCCACCCCTTGGCGCTCATATGACCTTATGCAGTTGCGAGCGCCGTAAAACTCTCTACTTAAAAAAAAAAAAAAAGTTCCATCAATAGTGACTCAAAACATTATCGAAGTACAAGATTGCATTATTTTCCCTCAAGATGGCATTTGAATGCCATCATAGATTTTCATCAGCAGATGAGTATATGCTCATGATCTCACATTTCATATCAAAAGATAACATTTATGAGACGGCAGCTAAAGCTAACCGCACTGAGAGGGCAAAATGCCGTGAAATCTTTTTTTTTTTTTTTTTTGGGGGGGGGGGGGGGGGGTAGTTTATCCACACTGTGTTAGTGTTAGTACAAATTTTAATCAGAAATATTGCACATGTTTTTGCTGGTTCAAATAATTGAGTACCGTAATGCTTTTGCTTTGCTGTTGTTTCAGAAAGTAAGTGGAAGAGAAACAAACTGTAATGAAAAGGATTGGCATCGATCTGTTCCAGTTGCCATTTCTATTTTGTCTTAGTTTTTATTCTGTGTGTGGTTTTTTTAATGTTTTTTTTTGGATGACTTAATTTTGTTTTGATGGGTTTTTTTCAAATTTGTTGCCTCCTGTTTGTTCACTTATGGTTTAGATACTGTTCTTTAGAGTTTCAATTCTTGTCTTATGCTGAATCGCCTGTTTTTAGTCTGTTGATGTTTTTTGCCTTCTGTCTTTCCGATGTCATGCTAAGAAAAAATATATTAAACATCAGCACATAAAGTCAGAGTCAAAGCTTAAAGTATCCCCCCCCCAAAAAAAATTTTTTTTTAAATATAAAAACAATTTAAATGATAAAAGAAACTAAGACATTTTTAAAAAATAAATGGGATAAGTTGTTTGAATGAAAAAGTTTGACAAATCATGGTAAATTTGTGTATAGCAGTAATGAGCAACTGACACAATTAGTTCCTTGTTAAGAAATGAAGTATCGCTTTCCAAAAGACTAGCTATGTTTTTTGAGTCAATACCCTGATCTAGCTTGTGCTTCCACATTTCAGACTGAGTCTGCCAGCGTTGACGCAGACATCCAGAAAGAATTCAGCCGCCAGAAGGAGCATCTTGAGAGGTCTGTGGCTAGTCTTAGGAAGAAACTGGAGAAAGACTCTGAGATCCACAAAGCTGACAATGTCAGAATTATGCAGGTATGTTACACATATTTTCCCAGAGGCTTGTTTCCTCTGTCTGCCTTTGTAATAATATATATTTTTTTCCTGCAGCTCATCTGTGGACGCGCATGTGGCTGTGCAATCCGATCCTGGATGTACAATGTCTGTTGCAGTGGGGACACTATGTCTTGGTTGGGGTGGTCAGATTACGTCTCCTGTGTCTTCTGATAGTCAGCCTCTCCCTGTCGTTGGTTTCGCTGTTTCTGCTGGCAAGACAGACGGCCCTGGGCCAGGCATTCCTTTCGGTAGCAGTTCTTTCGAGTTCTTTGGGAGTAACCTGTGCAAACCGGAAGTCTTCCTTTATCGTGTCTTTGAACCGCTTTTTTGGCCTCTTGATTTCTTTTGCCACAGGCAAGTTCGCCATACAGCAATTGTTTGGGTATTCGGTGGTCTTCCATGCGGATGACATGGCGGACCCATCTCAGTCGGGCTTTGACAAGCATGCTTACTATGCTTTGTGAGCTTGATCGGTTGAGGACCTCAATGTTGGGGATGCGATCTTGCCACCAGATGCCAAGTATGCTGCAGAGAGCCCTTGGTGGAACTGCTCTAATGTCTTGATGAGCTTCCTGTAGAGTGTCCAGGTCTCCGAGCCGTAGAGGAGGGAGGAGAGCACAACGGCTTTGTACATTTTGATGTTTGTTGACAGCCGGACATCGTGCTGTTTTAGTACCTTGTTTTTCCGTCTACTGAGAGCTTGGCTGGCTGTGGTGATTTGTGAATCAATTTCCTTTTTGATGGAGCCGTTTGCAGAGATAATACTTCTAAAGTACTTAAAGTTCTTGGTGTTCTTCAGGCTGCTGCCATTGATAGTGATGTTTGGAGACAGTGAGTTAGTTTGTGGGGCAGGCTGGTAAAGACCTTCAGTTTTCCCTATGCTTATTGTAAGTCCAAAAAGCTTTGAGGTTTCTGCAAAGTGATTGATCATTGTTTGCAGGTCAGCTTCAGAGTGAGCATTCAAGGAGCAGTCATCGGCGAAGTGAGCCTCCTGAAGGAGTTTTGTGCTGGTTTTTTGTCTTGACTTGCCGGCGACGGAGATCAAAAAGAGAGCTTTTCATGTGCCAGATCTGATACAGACATTGGCAATCGTGGTTCACCACACCATTCTCAGCTCGAATGCTCTAAAAAATGTTTATTATCTTGGTCTTTTATTTTCTCCCATCTGTTTATATTCTCTAAATAAGTTATTCTTAGTCTCCCTCTTCCTCTTTTGCCTTCTATTTTGCCAGAGAGAGCTAAACTTTCATGAGAGCCTTTATTTTGATTCAAGGTCAAGTATCCCAGTCTCTTTCCTAATTGTTTTTATAAAGAAGTGTTTTGCCCTGGGATCTTTCAGTACTACATGTACCTCATATGATTTCTTTTCCTACCATTAAATTCTCACTCGTCCCCTAAGATTTTTATAATTCATCTATTTTGTCCTCAAACATCTACATTGTCCTCATACCCCCCACCAGGGCAGTGCTACTGACTAAAGTTTTCTTTAGGCCATTAAGAGAGGATATTAACATGTTCTTATGCACAGTAGAATTGTAAATGGACTGATTTATCAATGTCATGCTCATACTGTGCTGGAACAACATAGGGGGAACTGCTGCTTTTTCTTTCCTCATCCTGACTATCGTCATTTTTCCTCTCCTTCATTTATATTATATATTTGTCACTTTCTTGTGAACTGCTATTTACGGGGTGCCTCGATAGCTGAAGCAGACTTTGTTTTGTTGAGGCTAGAAAGGTGAGCAGAGTAAGCCTGATTCCCCATTTGGACTTCTCTGTTGACATCCACCCCTTGGCACTCATATGACCTATGCAGTTACGAGCGCTGTAAAACATTACGAAAACTAAATTGACCTCATACATCCTGTTTGTCCTAACACTAGTCACACATCTACATTGTCTTCATACATCTACAGGAAAACGTCACTCTGATCAAGGAGATCAACGATCTGCGCAAGGAGCTCAAGCTGTGCAGAGTTCTCATCCACGACATGGAGGCTGCCATGGGGCTGGATGCTCGCTCCAAGAAGAGCGGCTTTTCCGTCCAGCTACCGCCGAAGCCTGCTGGTCCTCTGGTGGAGAAGGAGCTGGAGGAGCATAAGAAGGTCATCGAGATGCAACAGGTCAGTGTTGAGGTCTTGAAGATGCCGACAAGCATCAGATTTCCATTTTGGTTTAAATGAGGGCAATTTTCAACATCATAATTTTAGTGAAATGAGAGAAAAGAGACTTGGGGGTGGGGTGTCTGAAAATGTATTCCTTTCATTTTGCCACAGGACAGTGTGGACCATGTTGATGTACTTTCTGTAGTCTGTAATATTTTCAGGTATGGATAATGATAATAATAATAATAATAGTTTGTCTGTCAATGTCTGATGATGGCCAGTACATCAGCAGAGGAAAATATTTCTCCAATGGAATTGAAGAATTTGAAGAATTAAAGGTTACGATGACTTGTGGTTTCTACTGGGGCCAATGAGACCAATTCTGGCACAGAAAAGTTTGCCACATTTTGAACATTTAAAGGCTCCACTTCCACTTGTTGATGTGCACAGTTTGCGGGCTTCTCTCTTGGTTTCAGCTTTTCTTTTTCGTAATCGTATCAGGCTGATGCTATTGACATAGGATTGGTTGAACAAAACTTTTCAGAACTGAAAACGTAGTAATTTTTGTATGTGCACTAGATATTCTAATGTGTGTGTTAGCTACTGATATTGCTATGTGCATTGACTCTTGTCTCTTATGACAATATCTTAATTAAAAACACTGCCTCGCATATGGCATTCATTTTAGTTTCAAGTGAGGCTGATTTTCATAACTTTAATGGAAAGGGGGGTAAAAGAGGCATTTAGGGTTATTTAGGTCTGAGAATTTTCAGTTCTTTGTGAGATTTTTTTTTAGAGAGGCTGGAGTCCGGTGATGTTACAAACATAGAATTGATCTAATAAAATGTTTTTATAAATCATATTTATTTTGATGCTTGCTCTGCTAAATGCAGACGGATTCTCTTTACTCCAATGTGTCAGCAATTGTTGTCGCTGTGTGGGCAAACAATCATCTGAAGTCATCATCTCTTTCCCTTTTTACTATTTGCGGCCCCCAGACTGATGAGAAGCAGTTTTGTATCATGTAGAGACACATGTGGTTGTAGGGTATCACTCCCAAGTCTTACTTTTAAATTTTCCCTGTATTTTTTGCTGGTCTTTCTTGCTCTTTTCCAGCACTAGATGACCTTTATCGTGAGTCAATGTGATTTTCTTTACTTTACTCAAACTAATCTCTCAGACATGCAAATGCAATGCATGAAGAGCTGATCAGTCACTGCAAACAACTCAGTCAATGTTTTGGTGCATTCTTAGATCGGCTTATTGTGTTGCAAGTGCCGTAAAACTCTTAGTAAAACTAAAACTAGGTCGGCAGATAAGGCAAACAGAATGTACCAAGCATGAATTTACTCCAAACAATGTACAATTCCCAGGAAGCCCAGAATGTTTCTGAGTATAATAATACAATGTAGTTGTAAAGAGCACAGAGCATACTGACACTGTAAAGCATGGATATGTGTTATTATCATCATCGAGTGCCATATCTGCAACAGACATCGGCGATCAGGGTTCTCCATTCAAATTTCATTCCTTTGCTCGAATGCTCTTATAAAAGCTAAACTACCCAAATGCTATAAAAATGCAATTATTATTTGTATTAATCATTACTGTAATCTCATTTCACCAGATGGAACTGAAGCGTTTGAGAGATGAAATCTATGACCTGGAAACTGCCCACGGATCCCGGCCACCATCAGGCCAACGTCTTCCTCCAGTGAATACCACAGCGTAACTGCTGGGCACCTGCCTGGTGTGAATGTCAAGTCCTGTTCTCCTGAATGTTGCCATTCCACATTGTTTCACCCCAAAAGCATTCACGTAACAGACCCACTGGTCATGAACCTGCTGTGAAGTGTTACAAACACTCACAAGAAACAATGTATGACATATCTAAGCAACATCTTTTTCAGAATTTTAATGAAAAGGAAAAAAATAAAAAGACAGTGTGAAACAACTCTGTTACTTAATTGGAAAGAGGTATTCTTTGTTTGTGAAGTTGTTGTTAGTGGACTCCACCATGTCTGATGATAATGAATCAGTTGAATTTTGCAGTTGATCGAGTCACTTGTGAATGTACATGATTTAAGATGCCTTTCTGTGCCTGTTACTTTGAAGTACTGAAATCTTATTCATCGAAAAATAAAAAGATACCATAAATAATTGTGCAGTGCTGACACTGAAATTCAATAGCCTTTTTTTTTGCATGAAAAAAGAATTGGTACAGTGTCATTATCAAGGAATTCTGTTGAACTAATGGTTTAGAATATATATGTATTTAATATTTTACTGTTTGAATGAGAATCTTTTGACTCAGCCATTGTCATATATCATGTCTATATCTTTCAAGAATAGAACTGTTTCACATTCCAAAAAATCTTCCGTATGTGTTATAGCTTATGGTTTTCACTCTCATAATCACAAACTCTGTGCCAATGTAATACCATACTAAGGTTATATCAGAGAACCTCCTATCAGATTTAATGTTGGAGAGCAGCTTTTTTAAAATAATAAATGTCTTTAGCCCAATATTACGTTTCTTGTTAGGGAGAGGAGGGGGGGGGGGGGAAGAACCTCAAGCCTCAAATTAGCAGGATGCATTTTGCTTTTTAGTTACCTGTTTTACCAGAATTTTTTGAAATAATAAAGCGGATCTGACACAGAATACCCGACATCTGTGTCCTCCCCATCACTGGTACTGGTACGTTGAACCTGCTCAGCTTTAAAGGGAAAATTGTAATTGACTTCCACAGTTACTTATCGGTGAGCCACCAATGTTGATGATACAGTAACATTGACAAAGAAAGTATAACTAATGTATGATAGACTTGTATTGAATTTAAAGCGCGATGTAAATTCTGTAGATGCCTATTGCGAAGGCCTCCAAAGCCGAGGGCTGTGATTATATACATTTTCTTCTTGTCACTGAAACCTCATCCTTGAAGATAAAGTTCTCATTATCATTTCCATTGAATAAATGCATGAAAGTGGTGTGTGCTGTCAGTTTGTATAAGTCAATCGTTTGTAAATACGAGACTTCATAGACTATAACAGTTCATTGAAGCTCACAGTAGAATTTAGAGTTTTGTTCCTTGACCTTATTTTTTGTGTGAACAGGATGGGCATGTGAACTGTGAACTGTGAACAGTTAAGAACCTTTAAAAATCATATTCATCAACTGAACTAGAACCAATGTAACAGTTGAGTCAAAATGGTTTGAGGAACAGGAACCAAATCTGGGAGACATTATTTTCTTACCTTTTAGCATTCTGTGCCTGTGATGCCAGTTCTTACTCAAAAGACAGAAACTGTTTTATACAACTGTGATGTGATACTTTTCATTTTAGGAAACTTGTACAATAAACATTTTGTATTGCCAACATTTTTGTGTTTGGATTGTTTTCTCTTGATAAAAGACCTTTGTATGTCAAAATGTGTACTTATTTAAATTATTATGACATGTTACTACAACTGTGAATTAGCTCAGGCACTCGGTGCTTCAGTAGCAGAGGAAGCTCGTATTAGCGTGGCATAATCCATCACAAGTTTTCTCACACAAAAAGAAACTCAGAGGTCTTGTGTGCACATAGTACACATCATTGACACCAATGCTTTGGTAATCAGTTGAAACAACAAAAAAAAGCAAACCTGCTTTGTAACTACAAAAGGTTTGCTTTTTTTGTTGTTTCAACTGATTACCAAAGCACTGGTGTCAATGATGTATACGAAAAAGTAACAAAATCAGTAAATGAATCCTGTTTGAACGATGAAGCACTTCTATGACCAGGGATACTGGCAAATCAGAGGGTTCAGTATGTAAAAATCAATTGCACCTGGGTTTAAGAATCTATTTGGGAATGCAGACAAAACATGATTTGGGAGGAAAAATATATTGGATCATTTACCCTTTCAACTGTTTTGTGCTTAATACTGATGTGGACCTACACATCTCAACATTATTAAGACTTCTTTCAGATTGAGCTGTCTGCACAAAGGCCAACTTTCAACCCTTCGCACCCGCCAAAGAATACCTTTTCAAAATTGTTATAGGTCCTCGTCACATAAAACTACGGCAGTAGATGACAGGTATGTGGTCAATCATGTCAGCTTTGGACAGGCGTTTAGCAAAGGGACAATCTTGAACCAAAGTTTACCATCTCTTTTTTCCTTTTGTCTTCTCATCTTTCCCAACATTTGTGGGGTCGTGGGGGTAGGGATGCTCTCATGTGGTCTGACTCCACTGCTGGTACTTCTTTTCCGTGACACTGTTGTCTTATTTTTAAAAAGTGGTGATCATTATGTCAACTCATTGAAAGTGCTAAAGATATTACCAAAAATTACCAAAGATATTTGAACATGCAACTATTTCATAACAAGGAAATAGCCTCTGTGGTATAGCATTAAGCGCTAGGCTAAAAAAAAACAACCTACAGCTACAGACTACTGTATACGAAAAAGTAACAAAAATAGAGTTGGGGCAAGTGGAAGGACGGGTTTGTTACTCGCAGACTGAGTCTGAGCGAGCGGGTAACGAACGGCCATGAGAGCGAACTGCGAACCTCAAGACAGTTCGTTTTTTGGGCCCGCTCCACAATTTGACTCTCTCAGCGAGCGGACTGCAGACCTCAAGCCAGTTCGTTTCTTAGGTCCGTTCCACAATTTTTTTCACTGATTGGGCGGGCGAACGGACGAACTCTAGCAGACGAGATACTCGACGCGAGATTAGACCCATCGTCTATTGTTTGTTAATTAGACCTAATGTTTCAAACCACTAGCGGTACCACAGGGAGTGAGAGAGGCTGGTGACGTAGTACTAAGTGTGTGGGCACACTGTTTACGTCGGGAAATCGAAGCTTAAAGAATTCTCAAAGGCATTTGGGGGGGGTAGATAAATTTCCGCCATGAACGCCGCCTAGTAACAGTGTGGGGCAGGAGGGAGAATTTTTATATTTTTTTTAGGGGGGGTGTGTAAGTAGTATGCAATAGAAGGACTCGCTCTCCGTCCGTCCGCTCGCTAAACGAACTGTTATCTCCGTCCGACGTGTAGCGAGTAGCGAACTACTCTTCACAAGCGGATGGTTCGTTACCCGTCCGCTCATTTGCGGGTAGTGCCAGCGAGTAGTTCGTTACTTGCGGACGCTGATTTAGCGAGCACGACCCAACTCTAAACAAAAACATACCAGGCTTCAACAGTAATCTAAGAAAACGTCACATACTGTTTTCTGACAATATTCAGTCCAGAGTTTAACATTACCAAACAAAGAAAGTCCCATTTTGTAAAAAATATTTGTGAAAAACTTTATTCTGGGAATGAAAACATTCAACGACTCCATCCACAAGAAGGAAAAAAACAAAAAAACAGAAATCTGATGTGAAAAAGAGAAATTAAAATCCCTAGCGTATTAAAAATCTTTTCAAGTAACTTAGAACAGATGCACAAACATTCACTCAGGTATCAGTTTGACCTCTGAAGAATGGAAGGATGAGCAAAAATACTTCTGAAAAAACATGTCATAATGTTCATCAATTGCTCTAAAAGATTACAGCAAGTAGTAAAATGAGTACTTTTGAGTTATTAAACAAAACATGTTAACACAAATAACAACTTTCTCCTTACACACAAAAATATAAATAGCAACATTGTCTTATAACTTAGTGATGTATATCTCATCATAATCACCATTCAACATACTTGACAGCCCTTACTATAATTGACAAAGTCATCCAAATATCTATGGCTGCTTACTCTATGCGAGTCCACAAATACTCTTAGTGAAACAAAGCTAAACATCCATTCTTTGATTTAAGAACCAATGCCTTATACAATTTGATTTACTAAGGAATCACTAGCTTACGGTTTCACTGCCAAAGATGTCTGTATCAAATGCAAAAATATAGAAAAGATAATATGCTAATTCCTTTTGTTATAACTTCATAAAAAATTTTAAAACAAAAATAAAATAAAAGAGAAATTTAAAACCTTCCTGAACACAGCAACTGCTACTATGCAGTTTTTCGACTCAGCTGCTCTTGACAAGACTATGCTCATGAAAATACATGAATGGAGCTGAACTATGAAGGCAAAGACGAAGTGTTCAACCGCAGTCTAAGATACAAAAAAATCCCTTGCAAATCATGGTAGGATTATGCCACAATAACACTGATGGGTCCCCAAGAGATCAAAGGAATTCTGAAATTCATCAAACTGAACCCTAAAAGACTTGTTGGTATAACATCCTATAAAATACAGCCAGGACGTTCACACAGGAAAGAACACTCCTGTAAGTATCCAGAAAAGTGGCATGACCGAAAAATATTTGTCAAAAGTAGCAAAAATCTACAACAAGAAAGGGATCATGGACTTTCTGAAGCGAGGATAGTTCTTGAACTCCCTCAGGTAGTTGCGGTGCTTGCCTCGTGCCCACATCAACATCTGGTAGCTGCCGGCCAAGCAAAAAAGTCCAGCTGGAAAAAAACAAACCAATTTTTAAAAATTACCATCAGTCAACTTCTCAATTTCCCCTTTCAACATTATGTAAACTATACGTGGGTTGCATCATCTCAATCAAAACATGACCTCTGACAGAACAGAAAGAAGATTCTCAAAAATCACTCCAAACAACCTCTATAACCAAAAAGTCTAGAACACAAGTATAACCCTCACCTAGTTCCAGAGACTTGCAATTTGAATAACGGCATGCCTTAATTAATTCTTTAAGGATGTAGCTGGACATATTCGATCAGCAGAGGACCAATGGCAATGCTGCAACACATTTTAATTCAACATACACAAACCAGAAACATGAATTTGAATACTTTATTGTATGCATATTATTGTTACCTGCCTTTTAAAGTTTCAGATAAAGAATACGAAGTTGAATATCAGTAAGAATAATGAAACAATGCATCTTTTATTTAAGTACGCCAAAACAGGCCGTCTTCATGCTTGCAAATTTACTCGTCCTTGATGATTTAAGTTTTAGTTTTAATAAGTGTTTTACAGCACTTGGAACACAATAAGGTCATAAAAGTGCCGAAAATTAGAGGTGTTACAAGAGAGTAACAAACACAAAAAAGGAGGAGGAGAGATAAGGACGATAGGTGTTTGATAGGAAAGACGAAGCAAACCACACCAGACCACCCACCAGGATGGCAATATGCTTACAACAGAGAAACACACACACTCAAGACAGTATGTAATCAACGCAACTTTAATATTTAACAAGAGTTCAATGCCACTGTAACCAAGATGTATCTCAGCAACAGAAAACTCTAAGCTTAATGGTAGAAAACTGCAGAGAGTGGATAATGCTAAGTAACAGATGATGACGAATGTAAAAGACGAATAAGGAACAAATCACACCAGAGTGCCCACCAACCACAAGTGCAGAAAATGGACAGCAAGGAAGGCTGAAAGACGAAAGGAGCGATCACCACTACACACGGTCATGTGAGAGTCAGATACAAGGGTAAAGGAACTATCGCTCTGAGAGGAAAAAAAGAGACGGAATAAACCACATCAGATATCCCTGAAAGGTCAAGCCAAAAAAAGACAGATTACTTCACAGGTACTATACGTGGACAAATTAAAAAGTGAACCCCCCCCCCCCCCAAAAAAAAAAACAGTTGACAAAATAGAGGCCATAAATGCTTACCTGGCAGACATTGTGTCATGATGGTGAATCCAATCCAAGCCAAAGACTCATATGTGTAGTTCGGGCAAGACACGAGGCCAAAGATCCAGGTGAATGGATTAGCTGAACCATAAGGAATTTTTCGCACCTTTGATCCTATTAGTGAAGGAAAGAAAGAACAAATTAAGTCTAAACACAAATGCATGATGAAAAAAAAAAGCTCTTTCATCAAATTTGTAAAAAAAAAGTGTGTGTGTGAGTGGGGGGGGGGAGAGGCGTATGGATATGTTTGCAAGGACACACCACCTACGCACACAGTATTCAAGAATGCAAATATAAGCATTACAAACATAAACAAAAAGCATTACTGGTTTCCTTATGATCACCAAAATTAATTTTTTTAAAAGCAACTTTGAATACATTGCTGAGCGATCAGAATCAGAAAATAGAAATCACTTTTAAATAATTATAATGCCAAAATTTTTGGATATTTTTTGATTGAAGGGACCAAAAAAAAACCCTATTCTCATTAAGGATCAGATTTAACAAATAAGTCCTTTGAAAAACAATATCTATCTGTTTTATCTGTTCCATTTTGAAAAAAAAAAGAAAAATATCACACTCAATTTCTGATACACCATTGCATGGTCATTTGCAATACAGATAATCATTTCCAACTTCTACTAAATGTTCCACTGAACACAAACAATATTTACCTGCAGGCCTGAGATTTCGGAGAGCGAGGTGGATTGAGAAGTTACCGAGCTCAGCCAGCTGGAATAGCAGAAAAAGAACAACCATCAATCCAAACATACTGAATGGCAACATGTCGTCCCTCCCACTGTCTGTTTGATTCAAAGTAGTTGACAAAATGTGTCAATTTAACTTCTTTTAATTTTTCAGAAAATCTCAAAATGAGAATGCTGTATGATACAAAAACGAACAGGTTTCTGAAAAAAGTCAACCTGGGAACAATCTAGAAAGTAAAACTTGCAGCAGCAGCAGAATTCACGACTTTTGTGGAACAATTTAAGCCTTCTTTAACCTGGTCGTCATCAAGTAAATATGATTCTTCAAAAAAGTGTTCTTAAATGAGAAAAGCAATTGCTTTTGTTGGTTCAAGAAAAGTTTTAGTTTTAGTAGAGGTTTTATGGCACTCGCAACTGCATAAGGTCATATGAGCGCCAGAAGATTAGAGGTGCTACAAGAGAGTAACAAACAAAAAAGAAGAAGGGGAGATAAGGACGATAGATGTTTCATAGGAAAGAAGGAGCAAACCACACCAGAGCACCCGCCAACCACCCACTTCAAGAAAAGAAAATGCAGTAAAAAATGAAAATGTGACAAGGAGAGGAGGGCCCACAAATGGGGAAACATTCAAAGCAAAAACTTTTTAAAGAAAAGCTGCAAAATAAAAATGACAAATCTGCAATACATGGTTTACTTACAATGAATGCTGCTAGTCCACCATACATTTGCATATCTCCATGTGCTGTGGAGGAAAATATTTACTTCTAAGATTAATAACATCTTTAAATATTTAGTTCTAAGATTAATAACATTTTTTAAATTTTATTTTCGTTTTAGTAGAGTTTTTATGGAGCTCGCAACTGCATAAGGTCATGTGAGCGCTACAGTTCAATGGGACATGTTTACAAAATCCGACTATTGTACAAAAAAATTCATCTACAAATCCTATAACATTATTTAGTGCCAGTTTGAACCCAATGGTTTTTCTAGGCTCATTTCTAAAACATATATGCCGAGTCTTAATCTGACCCCAGCAGTTTTTCTAAGCTGATATCTCGGATAGAAACCGTGTCTTAAGTTTTATTTTGAGTTGTCACTAGCCATATAGAAACTCATACCTGGCGGAGTGTAAAGAGGATAGTTCACAAAGTAAGCTACAAAGGCAGCATTTTATTTTGAGTTGTCACTAATAATAATAACAATAATAAATAGCATTTATACTGCGCATTTCCATTTCCTAAAAGATGCTCATTGCGCATTACAATGAAAAAGACATCACATCTTAAAAATTAATCGACAAGTGTGTACGTAAAACAAAGTATTATACATATAATATAAATGCATATGTGTAAAATTTTATACGAGAAAAACAGTCGCGCAGTGAGGTTGAAAAACTAGCCATATAGAATCACATACCTGGCGGAGTGTACAGAGGATGGTTCACAAAGTAAGCTACAAAGGCAGCATTTTATTTTGAGTTGTCACTAGCCATATAGAATCACATACCTGGCGGAGTGTACAGAGGATGGTTCACAAAGTAAGCCACAAAGGCAGCATTTTATTTTGAGTTGTCACTAGCCATATAGAATCACATACCTGGCGGAGTGTACAGAGGATGGTTCACAAAGTAAGCTACAAAGGCAGCATTTTATTTTGAGTTGTCACTAGCCATATAGAATCACATACCTGGCGGAGTGTACAGAGGATGGTTCACAAAGTAAGCTACAAAGGCAGCATTTTATTTTGAGTTGTCACTAGCCATATAGAATCACATACCTGGCGGAGTGTACAGAGGATGGTTCACAAAGTAAGCTACAAAGGCAGCATTTTATTTTGAGTTGTCACTAGCCATATAGAATCACATACCTGGCGGAGTGTACAGAGGATGGTTCACAAAGTAAGCCACAAAGGCAGCATTTTATTTTGAGTTGTCACTAGCCATATAGAATCACATACCTGGCGGAGTGTACAGGGGATGGTTCACAAAGTAAGCTACAAAGGCAGCATTTTATTTTGAGTTGTCACTAGCCATATAGAATCACATACCTGGCGGAGTGTACAGGGGATGGTTCACAAAGTAAGCCACAAAGGCAGCATTTTATTTTGAGTTGTCACTAGCCATATAGAATCACATACCTGGCGGAGTGTACAGGGGATGGTTCACAAAGTAAGCCACAAAGGCAGCATTTTATTTTGAGTTGTCACTAGCCATATAGAATCACATACCTGGCGGAGTGTACAGGGGATGGTTCACAAAGTAAGCCACAAAGGCAGCATTTTATTTTGAGTTGTCACTAGCCATATAGAATCACATACCTGGCGGAGTGTACAGAGGATGGTTCACAAAGTAAGCCACAAAGGCAGCATTTTATTTTGAGTTGTCACTAGCCATATAGAATCACATACCTGGCGGAGTGTACAGAGGATGGTTCACAAAGTAAGCCACAAAGGCAGCAAAGCCCCAGTAGTAAATTGAATTCTGGGGACATACAAATTGTATTTACTACAAGGTTATTCGTATAATGCTTACTTCAAGAGGGAGTGGTAACTTACAAAGAGTGACAAACCTAAACAGAAGCCTCAAATTGTTCATGCAAAGGTCAATTCGTACTCATTCCACTTAAATTTAAAACTGCAGCTCAGAGTAAGTTCTCAAGGCAGCAAACAACTTGAAATTAATATATTGTACTGTAAATAACAACCACTTCATAAAAAAAATTTTCCATGACTAAAAAAATTATACCCAAACTCATAAAACTTTCTATGAAGCAAAAATGAAGATAAATTTAGAAGTGTTGAATTGCAAAAAATTAGGCATCAGTAAGACAAATGTAAAAGGGGAGGCATAAAAATTCCCTTTACCTTGAAGATGTTGGAAATAGGCATGGTTGCATGGGAGAAACGATGAACAAAAATAGTCTCCAACAGACGTTTAGCATAATGGAATGTCCAGCATCCTGCAGCCAAACTGAGGAAAAAGACAGAGACAAATGTTACGTAACTGATGTCTTGGTCATTCAAAAAATTGTAAGATGGCTAAATATTCTATATAGCAAAATCACAACTTTTTTAAAGATGGGTACTACTAACGTATAAACAACACAGGTACAAAGATCAATAATCCAGAAGTAAAATGCTCTTTACTTTTTCAAACAAAATCAGTCCATAAATAAAAAAGCTATGGCTGTGTCCGTGTTAGAAATTGTGGGTATCTCGAAGGAAATTCCTATAGAAGAATAAAGAAGAATAAACGGTACCAGAACATGAAAAAACCAGAACTTTCATATTTATAAAAGAAAAGAGCTGAAAATAGGTGAGTTTATGTTTTTAGGGCAACAAAATTAAAAATGAAAGAATTAACGTTGTAGTCTCAATACTTTGTTAATTATATGCAAATGAATAATTAAATATGCATAATTACTTTTAAAAATAAGCCAACATATGGCTTCATAATAGACATATATATGTCCATTCTGTTACATGTGGATGTATACAAATCTGTGTTTGCAAACTGACGAATTAAAAAATGTGACAAATAAGGTTTTAAATGTTTGATTATGCACTCATTTGAATATATGCACATAATTAATTAACCAAATTGTAACCAAACAGCTCAAAGTGTGGGAAACTAACCAGTAAATAAATAATGTCCTAATGAGTATTATTATGTAGTGCTGTTTTCCTAGCTTCTTTTTTTTTTTTTACCTTTTCCTTTTTACTTACAAACAACAAATTCTGAGCCTAACCATTTCATCTGAAGACTAAAAGAAACTGACAAGAACTAAACATTTATAAGTCTAAGATTACTTGGTCGCTTTTAATGACAAGCAGGCTAACCCAGATTTCAGGGGCTTCCAGAAATCTTGACCTACACCAAAAGTAGGGAAGTCTGGTTTCATTGGTGTGCATATTTGTTTGGTTATAGAGAAAACTCTCCTTGTCTTTTAAAGAAACTGAACAAGGGGCAAAAACTTTACCTTCTATTTTCTCAAAACAGCATTTTTCGGGACAGCCCCCTTGTGCTTAAAAGTAACCACTTCATCATACATAGAGCAACAACTGAGGCACTTACTGAACCACTTGAGCAATTGGTTTGGAAGCAGCTCCTGCGCCGTAGATCAGGGAAGGTCTTGAATAAAATATTAAGTAGATCACCAGAGGCCCCGCGTACTCTGTCAGGAATACCTGGTGAATCGGATAATAAGCTGAAATTGGACATCTTGTAAAACAAGAACAATGACACAAAACTAGTTGAACAACGGTACCACTCACAAACGGTGATAAAACCTAAGCGAAAATAGACTGTAACTGCTGGTGATTTCTTTTTATACTTTTATACATAGTGAAGGAGAAACTTGGCATTATTATCGCTGGTTATTAAACACTAAATATCAAAGGACTTTTCTCAAAGATAATACTTTGTCATCATGTCCTTCTTTTTATTTCTGATGAATACAGACATAGTTTGATCTTTAAAACAGAGTATCATTCACAGGGCACTGGTTACTTTAGGAAAACAAAGACATGAGATCCACCGATGGTTAAATTCCAATATCCCGCTCAATAAAAAAAAAGGTGTTTCAGGGTTTATATTAGACATGCAAAGATAACAATCTTCAGACAACCAAGGGGAACTGTATGTTTGAGATAAAGTAAAACATTGTCTACACAACTCTTATCTTTAGTTCCTTGAAAAAAGATGGAAGGAGGTACCTTACAACCATCGCTCAATGACCAAACTAAATATAAAGCAGTATGTTATAAGTTTTAAAAAAAAAAAGTTTTCTTACTGTTGTCCATCCAACTTGTGGCCCAAGGTCCTTAAAGTAGAGTTTGCCTCCATTAGTAATACCCAAACTTTCTAAAGAGTCTCCATCTTTTACCATCTTTCCGCCTGACATTAGGGAAAAATGAAAGCAGATTATGAGAATGACAATAACATAGAAAACGTAACCAATAGCCACCCCTACAACCACTGCCATCTCGGACACAACTACAGTCGAACCTGCCACGACGGCCACCAGTATAAAAGGCCACTTTCCAGTTTCCCCCTTGCGTTTTTTCTACATAATTTCATTGTGTAAAATCAAATGGTCCCCTGTCCAACACAGCCACGGCCACCTTATTTTATCAACCCTCTTTCTGTCATATTTACCTGCCTCAGGCCGCCAGGCGTGGTCACTCATTTCCCGACGCTTTCTCATAAATTTTGAATCGGCCCCTCACGCAGTGGACGGGCCGTCATAATTAATTCACCTGTCATTAATGTTAGTCCCTCCAATGAATGTTTACCCAAGTTGACCAATGGGTAGGCCTAGCAATAAATTTTCAACAGCTGGTGTGGGAAGCGTGATCCGTCATAACCTATAAGCTCCGTCCGTAACTCATGCACAAATTGTGTGTGAGGTGACCGGTCACTGTTTTGTTTACCTAATCTGTAACAAAGTTATAATGCAGGTTGGTGTGAACTTGCGACAGCAGCATTTTTCATTCTCAGAGTGGTGGCAACCCATGTGTTTGTTTTACCATGGGACTCGACCTTCATCATTTGCATAATATTTTGTTTATTTTACCCTCGCACAAAATCAGTAATAAAAAGAAAGCTAATTTTAAAAAAAGCCAACAAAAACAAAAAACCCATCTTACATCACACACCCCCCCTTTTTGAAAAAAAACAAAAATCCCTTTGAATTCACCTTATGGCAGTCCCAATCCTGAGATCAGCCCCAGTTTGGACCTCAGAAGAGAATGATTTGCTTTCTTCATTTTGATCAGTCCTGTCTAAATGGCAAACTTTTCTCCATGACAATGGGTGGCTGTTCTACACGTTTGACTGTATCACCTTTGACAAGAGGACACAATCACTGCCAACATGATTCAGTCTCATTTCATGTACTCTTAGCTCGTCTAGTGCACCATTTGAATCCTTCTAACCACTTTCCATTTTTAACAAAACTAAACTTGATACATCTTTTCTTTACATTTAATGAAAGAGAGTATAAAAGTTTTTTTCGTTTTTGTAAGAGTTTTACGGCGCTCGCAACTGCATAAGATCATATGAGCGCCAGAAGATTAAAGGTGTTACTGTTAGAAGAGAGTTACAAACATAAAAAAGAAGAAGGGGAGATAAGGACGATAGACGTCTCATAGGAAAGAAGAAGCAAACCACACCAGAGCACCCGCCAACCACCCACTATAAAAGTTTTTTTTATATGACATTCTGATTCAAGGGAAGAACACTCAGGTTTATTGAAAATTAGGTACACACAAACAACTTCAGCATAACCATAGTACAGATAATACACGTAAATTAGGAAAATGCAGCCAAGAGGACAGGAGATAGCAGTTGGAGTGATAATCATAGCAACTTTAACATCAATCACTAACCCCATACCTTCACATTTCTGTTCCAGTGCCAGTAAAGCACAATACAACAGGACAAAAGCATATTGGAATTTGGACTAGAAGGTAGTTCTTAAATTGATGTTCTTTTGCAGAGCTAGGACACGCTTTTATGATAAATAATTTAATAGTGTGAGGACTAAGAGGCAAAATAAGACAGAAAAAGAAAAACAATTTTACCAGACGGTTCTTCAACCACCTTGGTGATTAACAGTGTCACTATTCATTGATCTGTAATAACACAGAACAGATAGATGAAAGACAAAAGAAAACCATATATGGATATTTGCCACATAAACATGTTCAATTAATATCCCTATTTCATGTTGAGAAGATGGGCTGCCACACACAAGTACAAAATGTTTATGACTTACGGGGATCAACTTTATAGGACTGGCGGTCAGGATAGTACTTGGGTTCTGAAAATTTAAAATAACAAAATGTTGACATCAGGTCTACATCTACTTAAGGATCAACAAAAGACTATCTTCTTGAAAAACAATGCAACAAGAAATGCTGAAAACATATCTCGACAAGAAATTTATTTCGGCTCCTCCCCCCCCCCCCCTGCATACATAAAAATGATTCCATCAAACGCTCAAGAGATTAAAATCAAGGAATGAGTATAAAAAAATGTGGGGGTACAGTTAAAACTCTCATACCATGTCCAGGATTTAAACAGCATACATGATAGAAAATCTTTTTATTTGTCAGAAAATAGTGTTGTTGTAGGGAGTATAAAACATCATCAAACTTGAAAAAGGAAGAAAATATTAAAAATCAACAAAGGGCATGTCAGCTAATAAGTACATCTACAAGGTGCCATTCTAAAAAAAATATTGATTTTATGAGTTCACTGCTATCATAAAAGAAGAGAAAGTTAGGTAACACTTCACAGTGACGAGCCCTGTTATCTCCATGAATTCAGCTTTTTTTTACAATCATTTTAAAGAAATAAAGGTTATCTCTGTTCATTAGTCAAAGAAATCTGCCCACTAGGGGGATTTTTCAAGCTAACCTAAGACATACATCACCCACAATTGCCTGTGAGAATTAAGGACTGCAACAAGAACCCATCTCTGGCCATTTCAGTTTTCGAAAAACAAATTTACAAATATTTTTAACAATACGTTTAAGGTCAAATACACTTACGAATGTTTCGGAGCCCATTTTTCACATCCAAGATTGTTGACTTAGGATGCAGCTGCAAACAAAAAAGTACAAGAGGAAATTGAAAAGGTCACTGGCAATGAGCTGTGTGACACATGAATTCCCTGTATAAGGGCTAGTTAGCAATGACACTAATTATTAAAAGTCCTTCAAAACAAAGAGAAATTATATATGTTCTACAGACACAGCTCTGTTCACTTTCAAATTCATTCAACCACAAAGCACTTTCATGCCAATACAGATCAATCCCCCTCCCCCCCACTCACTATTTTTTAAAATTTCCGTTGACACCCCATCCCTCCCAATGTAAACATACTAATACCAAAAGTTTTAATAAAACTTAACTATGACTGGCCAATAAACAACCCAAAGTTCTCAGTGAAAAGGGTCTCCAGTAGTAAGCATCAAACAATAAACAGATCAGAATTTCAAGGGTACATCATTGTGGACAAGCCTACACAAATTTTATCTATTTCTTACCCCTGCAATGACGGCCAGTTCTTTCCCAGACTTGGCGTGAACCACGTTAACCTAAAAGAGAGAACATAGAAAAGTTAATAAGAAAATCATAACGAAACAAATCTGTTGGCTTTCAAAAATATCACACCAAATGATCAAAGCATATTTCTTTACATTTAAAAGTAAAAACATCATATACATTCTGCAATCTACAAATTCAAAACTTTTCTATCTTTATCCTAATGTCTACATCTAATCTAGGTCTAGATTCTAGATCTAAATTAATAAATGAGCTAGAAAATCTACAATTTTTTTAACGAGGACATACGAGAATGAACAAGCTCTAGATCTAGATGAAAATCTAAATCTACTCTACATCATCACCAGTGGTGTCGCTTGGGTTGCAGATAAGGTGGTGCATAATTGGAAAGTGAGCAAAAGGGCAATAGGCTTACTAACTACTATTAGAATTGGCGGGCGCCCTGGTGTAGTCGTGTTCTTTCTATTGCTTTCTGCGAGTCTATGTATGTCTGTTTGTTTGTGAGAGAGTGAGAGAGTGAGAGAGTGAGAGAGAGAGAGAGAGAGAGAGAGAGAGAGAGAGAAAGAGAGAGAGGGAGAGAGGGAGAGAGGGAGGGAGGGAGGGAGAGAGGGAGAGAGAGAGAGAGAGAGAGAGAGAGAGAGAGAGAGAGAGAGAGAGAGAGAGGGAAGAAGGGAGGGAGGGAGGGGGGGCAGAGAGAGAGAGAGAGAGAGAGAGAGAGAGAGAGAGAGAGAGAGAGAGAGAGAGAGAGAGAGAGAGAGAGAGAGAGAGTGTGTGATTGATGACCAAACCTTGTCAGTGTCTGATCGATCAGTAAAAAGCAGACAATGGGAAGAATACAATTTCTATTTGGACAAGCTCACCGTAAGCCATTCATACTTATCCTACCACGTACAGGAAAAAGAGCGAACATTGTTTTTTAGCTAAAAATCCCGCTGCTGATGTGGACCAAGTTCTGTTATAATGCAAACTTTCTTTTCTCACTGTACTGTAGACTGCAGAATGGCCAAGAAGTGTAGTAGAGTGAGTCAGATACATACTCATTAAAATAGCTATAAAAATGGTGAAAACCACTTTAGACGCACTATCATTATTGTGTCAAAGTCAAAGGGTTGATAACAAGCATTAATCATGTTATTAAGCTTGCAAAGAAACAAAAGTGATCATAATTGAAAACGACCAAATGCCAAAATACAGCCCGAATCCATGAGAATACAAAAAAATTGAGACTGAACACGAAAATACATCTGGCATCATGTTCGCACCCTGTCAGTGACAGGTGTTAGGGCCTCAAACTCAAATATAGTCATCTCATAATGTGGGAACAAGCTGAAACAGTGCATTTATGGGCTCATCAAATTACAGGGCTTCCTGTAGCAAGTTTCGGTTTTCCTCTTGGGGAAGGCAGATACATCTGGGAGATATAAAGCTTTAAAGTCGACACACTATTTTCGTCCAAATTTTGACCGAACCAGTGGTAATATTACTCTAGCAGGCAGTGGTGAGCCTAAGTCTTAGGGAAGTGGCTATTCTCATCCGGGGTGAGAATAGAAAAACGATCTACCTCTCACCCCGGGTGAGACTTGCCAGCGTAGGCTATTCTCATCCGGTGCGAAACAAGACCTGCTTTTCCTCATTTTGGAATACTGTCTATCGGTGTGGATGATCAAATTGATAAAAGCCAAGAAAAAATTACGTTATAGCACAAAAGTAAGCTAATTTGATCATCTTCAAAGATGCTATGGCTATTTCACTGTTCGAATCGAGCCGAACTACGCGGGTCGCCATTTTGTTTTGCCCGGAAGTTCTCGCAAGATTTACTCCTCCCCTCTCTCTCTCTCTCTGTCTCTTTCTGAATACTGTCTATCAGTGTGGACGATCAAATTGACAAAAACAAAGTTAAAAAATGATGTTAAAACACAAAAGTAAATTAATTTGGTTGTCTACAAAGATGCTACGGCTATTTAACTTTTCGAATCGAGCAGAACTACGCGGGTCGCCATTTTGTTTTGACCGGAAGTTCTCACGCTACTCCTCTCTCTGTCTCTTTCTCTCTCTCTCCACTGCCCACATGCCACATGATACAAAATTGTACGCTTTTAGTAGGCTACAATTTTTCTGTTATCACAGTGTAGAATTCTGTGGTTTAGGGTGAACGCAAAATTTGTTGGCCTAGATCTAGATCTAGGCTATAACAGTGAACGCGCACCGGGTGAGAATAGCCAAAAGACTAGCCTGCACTATTCTCATCCCGGGTGAGAATAGAGGTGGCCAAGTCTTAGATAAGGGCGAAAAAGTCTTGAGTAGACTTGAGTCTGAGTCTGAATGAGCTGCAATTTAATGCCCTCGGCAGATGAGAGATTCCATTTACGATAGCAGGATATGGCAAATACTCACCTCCATGTTATACAGTTTAAAATTGACTGCAATTTAAACAGATTTCTTATGCAGGCCTATTATGCAAAGTTGTGAGATGATCTTCACACAGCAAGCCGGTGGTCATCGGCCCAGGTTCACAAAGTCCGCAGTCCGCAGTCCCTTGAGATGAGATGATATGACTACCTGATTAAAAAGCTGGAAGGGAAAAGCAAATTCATTGTCTCGATGAGAACATTTATCTTTCTGAAAAAAACAAACTAAATATTTTGTCAGCATATCATCGTATTTTCTTCCATATTTATACTGCAATTTGAAAGAAGAGAGCTATAGTATTGTAAATTTGTTCTACTATTAAGAGCAAACTTATACTTTTAAATGAAGACAAACAGTAAAGGTTCAAAGGTCATTTACGGTGTTCATAATGGTTTTCTATCTGATATCATTTCCTTTGTGGAAAAGTTATATTTCTTTAAGAAAATCATTTTATTCTGCAGCCTTTGACTTAAATACTCTTTTGTAAATAAAAGAGATGTGAGAGAGGCTTTATTCTCTATTTTTTTAAAATCATACATTAAAGAAGGAAAACTTATAAACTAACTCAACATGATCGGCCATGATGGACGCGTTGCTATGATCACATCCAATGAACGCGGGCGGTGTGTTCACATGACTCTTGCTTGATCACAATGGCGCAGTCTTAAGTGAGAAGTTTGAGGTGTTTGTCGGGGCTGGGGTGTGCTGGAGTGATGGCATCGTTTCAAGTAAAGAAATTTAACACAGTTAAGAGGTACACTTAAACCTTTCATATTTTTTGTTATTCTTTTTCATTTAGAAAATATTTATTTTTTTTGTTCAGGGCCTCTTTTATAATTGCATCTCCTTCGTAGAATGAACTTCATTTATCATAACAAATTATAAAAAGTATTTTATTTGGCGTTTGGCTAGTATAGATCTACTAATAATAGTAATAATAGGCCTAGATTCTAGATCTTTTAAATTTAGATTAGGGTTAGGACATTGAATTCTGAAAACTTTTTATTTATCATTTATGTAGGCTACTAAATTAATTTACTGATCATTATATCTTCTAAAGTGAAGCTCAAGTGTGCTTGGCCATTGAGTGGCACCTGCTAATTAATTTTTAAAAGAAATCAACCGAGGTTCCAGCAGATCAGATTTCCCCTTATTGTTTTTTTCTTTGTTAGTTTGTTGTTTTTGGGGGGAGGGGAGGGGGGTTGTTCATTTGGAAGCATCACTGCACCCCCACCTCCACCTCCCTATTTTTCATTCGCACAAGGCTTTCATTTTTCGACAATCTGATTTTTAAGAATAAATGCAAAGCCAAAACCAATTGATTCGAACTGGTTTGTTTTGTTAGTCACTTGATATGGTGGTGTGGCTTTAAGGACTTACGGGATTAGGGCATCATTTGGATATAATGGTACAGCTTCTGTAGATTTTCTGAGTTTTACAATTTAGTACATTAAATTATATATTGTTTAGGTTTTTTTATGTGAATTTCTAAAGACAAAGATGACCTATTAAATTATAGGCCTACTTATGAAAAAAAATTACTCATATTAAACTCCATGCACTCTCAATGTTACTTTCTCCTCAAATGCCTTCATTATGATCTCAGTAGCACAAGTATCTTTATTTAATTTTTTCATTTTTTTCCCCAGATCAGAAACATGTAGCTCATAAGAAGCAAAGGATTTCGCATTTCTTTAAAACCATTTCGTACCAGTACAGTGCAATATTCAGCCATGGAGGACATAATGTCCATGAACTGGAAATGTCATGATTGTAGCATGACATTCACAAACCCTAGCCTGCTGCAGAAACACAAAGCACGTTTCTGCATTGGTGGATGGGTAGGGGATCCTGATCACTTGATGCTGCGGAAAAGTTTCAGATCCGAAGTTCCTAGGGAAACTGTGGATGTTGCAACCGAGGTACAGGTAAATAATAATTTTCTTCTTGTTTTCATTTGGCTTTCAGTTTTAATCTCTTCAACTCCGCTTTACAAGTAAGAATTTATGAATGTCCAAAAAATGCGAAATTACAAGAGCTACTGCCTTGATAATAGCAAATAGGTCACATTTGAGTCTATGAAGAGCAAAACTAGTTGAAATTTTGTCCTTAGAAGGCGTTTACTTTTTTATTTTTAAAGTTTGAAATGGCTTGCAGCTTCTATATTTTGTCTCCCATTCTATAAGTCCTGGGCTCAAATACTGGCAGCAACAGAAAAATTCTATTCTCTAACATTTTTTCCTCTCACCTCCTTTCCTGCTCTCTAACCATGTTCTGTTATCTGCATTCGTCTCCACTTTCTGCCCCTACTCTGGACTCCTGACTCTTTCTGCAGCCTTTCTGCTACTACTCCTTGGTTCCTTCTTACAACTGTTTTTCAGCAGCAATCCTGATCTTAGTGTAGGTAAAAGCGAACACCTAGCCTTCTCGGATAAGGACGAAAGGATCTTGGAGGTCCCATGTGCAAGTTGTGCATGTTAAAGATCCCTTGGTGATCAATCGATAAAAGTAAGGTCCAGCCGCCTCCCAGGCAAAATTCAAAATGAATTCCTACCAAACTGAATATGCTTAATGTGTCCGGCGTGTTCTTTTGACTTTATGCAGTTGTGAGTGCCATAAAACACTTGCAAAAGAAAAATAATCCATTGGCATTTGTTAAGAGAGTGTATAGATAGGATGACAGGGAAAAAACTATATTTCACGAGACAATCCTGATTTTTATGATGCTTTCTTCTTTTCTTTTTTTTTTCCTACATCTGCTACTGTGTCACTATGCTTTTTATTTGTGATGTGTTTGACTTTTACAATGCCTCCATGTGTGAGTTAAATTATGTATAGTGAAGAAAACACCCATATATTGTTTCTACAAAGCTGAACATAAATGGCATCCCCTGAAGTGATGAATCATGTACTCCACGAATTTAAAAGTGAACCGTTGACCATGTGTTTATTTAATTTATGATCAGATATACTGCATACAGGCTGTTTTATGGGGGGGTGGTGTTTGTTTATTTTTTCCTCCTATTTGAATTTTCGATTTTTAGAAATTCATTAAAACAAATCGTACACAAAATGTTAGAAGGGGTGCTACTGCTTTGGAAGCCAAATTCATACATGACACTGGCGACTCATTTCGCAAAATCAAAACATTTGCGAAAATCGAATTGGGCTAAACATGAAAGATCAGTGTGTGCCACTTTGGCCACTTCAACAACAAAAGAAAAAAATGTTACTCTCTTTGTCTCTTTAGCACTCTGCTTATGTATGATCTGGATAAAGTATGGGGCTCTAGTGACCTAGAGGTTAAGGTGTTCGCCTCTCATTCAGTAATTCCGGGTTCGAATCCGGATAGTGACGGAAAATTTTCTACTTTCACATCCTTTCCTGGTCTCTAACAATATTCTGTCATCTGCTTTCATCTCCACTTTCTGCCCCCACCCCCTTGCCTCCTCTTCCCCCTCCTGTGGGCTCCTGACTCTTTCTGCCGCCTTTCTACTGCTTCTCCTTGGCTCCTTTTTACTGTTGTCTTTCAGCAAACATTCCTGGTCTTATGGTCGGTATGATCTGCCCCTGGCCTTCTTGGACAAGGGCGAAAAATCTCTTGGAGGTCCCGTGTGCAAGTTGGGCATGTTAAAGATCCCTTGGTGGTCCAAAATCAATAAGAGTAGGCTTCTGCCACCACCCAGGCAAAATTTAAAATTACCTACCAACTAAAAAGTTTGGTGTGTCCCACACGCTCATATGACCTTATGCAGTTGGGAGCGCCATAAAACACTTACCAATCCCCCCCCCCCCAAGTATGTTTATAATCTGTAATGTGAAAAGAAGAGGAATGTTATGCTGTGCTGCTCTAGCACAATATTCGCAGTCCAGTTACGCTTTATAATTACTTTGCATTTAACAACTTAACCAATGAATACACTTCCTTCATATCAAGGTAGCAGACACATCCAACATGAGAAAAACATGCATGAAACTCTTGATCTTTTTATTCTTTATTTACCTGTCTCTTGTGTTTTCTTTCTTTCAAACTCTTTTTAAACTACTGCAGTTGCTTTCTTTTTTTAAACTCTGTGTGCGTTTTTGTTTATCAAGAAAAAATTTGGGGGAGGGAGGGATGAAAGTAGAAAAAGGTTCAAAGTTTTTTTGCATTGATTGTAATGATCAAGGAGCTCAGTGGCTTTTACTTTCGTCCTTCAGCCCATTGACATATTCTGCTATCAGCACTACAATGCCCGTTTTGAGTTTTCCCGTAAATAATACAGTGGAGTCCGCTTAACTTGAACATGGTGTTAATCTGAAAGCAGAGCAATTTACTGAAAGGAAATAAATTCCCCAATGTTTTTCCTTCCATTTGAACAACCTCTATAAGCCATAAAGACGTGGCTAAACTAAAGGAAATCTGGGGGTTCCACAGATTTCGGTTTAAGCGGACTCCACTCTATTTGCTGTTGTGTGTGACTGCAAAGGAAAAGGTTGACCTCTGAGGTCTTTTGGGGCATGGCAGTCAAACAAGTGGTATTTGACACTCTTTTCCAGGTGTCCAAACATGTGCCACCCTGATTCTTATATATAGGTCCTCTTTGGTGCAAGTGCTGATTAAGAATGACTTGTTGAGCTCAGGCAAAAGAAGATGGTAGTCGGCACTGTCTGTGAGGTTTGGAGCTGCTGTCTATTGGAATAATTCAACAGCTAACGTGCAACAGTTTAGCCAGTCCTGTTTGTTGTTGGATCTGGTGATCTTTTTCATGGTGCTGAAGGTGTTGTTGCTGTGCTTGTTGAAATCCCTCTTTAGCTAGTTTGGCTGCTGTCGATTTGTGGAATGTCGGAGATACTATAAATCCAATGCCAAATGACGTCTCTTTATCGCAAAGAAGGATTTGTTTCAATTCTCACTTGCTCTTTGGTTCAAGTTCAAGTTCACATTGGACTGACATGGAATCTGTTGTGAAGGTCTCTCCCCTTTGGGAATTGGATGGAAATACGTTGTGCAACGTGTTTTCAAGTGATTCAGTTCTATTTCTATGATAGCGACTTGAGCATCAGAGCTAGAGCAGTGATCCCAACGCACTTTAGAAAACTCTCTCGGGGTTCCATGTGGGTGGTTAAACACCCATTAAAAATGAAACATTCACTGAACGTTTCCTAGGTTTCTATCTTATTTATAATCTGGTATATTTTGATCTGTCACCATGCCCATCCTCCCCCCCCCCCAAAAAAAAAAAACCCCCCCAGCCAGCAACAAGAAATGGAAAAAAGTATATTCTAATTGCTTCTTGAGCGATTTCCTTATTTCTGTCATATATTCTGAGTAAAGTGTGAGGATAGCTTGTATTACGGACGGTAGGCTAATATCAACATGTTACTTCCCTGCTCAATATTGCATTCTCAGTTCGTGCGCCTTTTGGTTTCTGTATTTTGACAACTTAACCAACGGGTAATGGGTGCATTTTCTTCGTATTATGGCAGTGCCTAAAATGGCAAAGCCGTCGGTGAACTCGTGGATCTTCTCATCGGTGTGGGAGCACTCTCAAACGACAAATCTATTGTTCAGATCCCTTTTGATCTTAGATTTGCTGAAAACCTTCAACCGACGAAATCATAAGTAATCAAAATGTCCTCAAAGTAATAAGTATTGCGCTATATACCAACAAAAAATCCCTCCTATAAGATTTAATATAAAATTTTTAATAAACACTTGTTCATGTTTATGGTTATGGGCTTTGTTAATATGCATACGTTATGCTGAATCACAGGAGCTTGATTCCAATTGTCTATTTTTTGCGACGAAACGCAAGGCACTTGCTGATAGAAACAGTCTGAGCAATAATAATATGTAAGCGTCCGGTCTGCTTTTCACCTATCGGCTCATTTCAGCACATTTGGATGTTGGAATACTTTTCTAACTTAATCCACCAAGTTCGAGTGGCTGAGGGAAAAACTAAAAATGATTTGAGAGTGTGGGGAGCTGGGCAGTGTTTCGCAAACACAAATGGCGTCTCCGCGAGATCAGTTCGCTGTCGCTTACATGTATTATTGTGGGAGCGATTGTGTCGGTGGATATTGGGCTGTCGCTTGAGAGAAAACAACGACGTTGCCAAAGTTAAAATCAATAATGTCTCAACTGAGATTTATGGAACGGAAGAATGTACTCACTTTTTCTCATAGATCTGCTCCATTACTCAATTTTCGGCGCTGTAAAGGTATTTAGGCGAAGTTAACGCCTAAACTCAACATATTCCATCAGCGTTTAACAGGCTGTGGACTGTCGCATTGCAAACAAGGGATATATTAGCCACATTAAGTTCATATTTCATTGCAAGTTTGACCCTCCCTTGAGCGATATGGCCGTATTGTGTTGAGGTTGAAGCTGTACATGGACATTAAAAACCGTTAAAACTTGATAACATTCTATAATTTTGGAGTCAGCATACAGATACACCGGAGACATGAAATAGTGTTGCGTTATTAGCTTGGAAACATACTGGGATGACAACTTGGCTTTGGTCACCTCTTTTGGTGAGTTTCTTTTTCGTCTGGAAATAATGTACATTTCAAGAGGTTTTCAAAATTACGTAAGCTGTTCCTGCTTGATTACTCCAAAGTAAGACGGAAAGTGTCTGTGAAAAATTCCGTACGCGTTTGTTGTTGTGACAGTGACAGACTGCCACTGCCAAGGCCACATGCTGGGGTTGAATGATGCTACAGTGGTGTCGATGTACGTGTTCAGCAATCAGTCAGCAAACAGATGTGTTGTCTCTGTATCAAGGCAAAGGTCTTATACTATAGGTTCTTTCATCAAGAAAAAGATCCTAACCTATACTAGATGGTTCACTCCTCTATTTGGGCAACATAAAAAAGTGTGCTCAAAATCGCTGATGGCGCCACCTGAGAATTTGCGCGAATGCTCTGGCTGAGTGAACCATCTTGTTGTAAAGGGTCTTTGGCCAAGCAGTCTAGGCTCATTTTAAGTGCATGTACCTATTTCAAATTTCGATTACAAAAAGTTCGTCGTTCGAAGACCCCAAAGGCCCTGGGGCATAAGTTCATCGTTTGGGAGTGTATAGGCCCTACCATTCGGCACATGGGTCTTTGTCTCCAGGGTGTTTCGTTTAGGGAGGGGTGTTGAGGCTGAGACTATAGATCTTCTTTCATTGTTGTGATGTCTTTCTAATATATTTGGGGTCTGAGGGATGTTCGGATCCACGTGGGGCCGTACGTCTGTCATGATATCATTCTGTGTCTTGGTGTTTTTTGTCTTGATATTGTTCTCTGAAATTCGTCATATAGTCATATTGTGGTGATTGTTTCTAAAGTCGATGTGTGGGTTGCCAAATTTAGTATCTTTCGTTCATGGTTGGCGGGTGCTCTGGTGTGGTTTTGTATATTGTCTTGTCTGATTAGTTTGGCTGTCGGGCCTCGCATACCTACTACAGAGGTTTCTTGGAGAGGTCGTGTCTGGCCCATGACTTTCTCCCAC
>NW_004797872.1:156079-157161 GCF_000002075.1 Aplysia californica | reverse complement strand
CCCCAATGTTTTTGCAGTATTAGTTGCGGGCCAAGCTGGATTCTAAGGTATAGCGAGAGAGGCTTCTTAGCAAATGAATGTCATTTTATTCCCAGTATAAGTCTGAGGGAAAGCGGCCACTTGATATGTGAAAACCAGTTGCACTACAGGTTGAAGAACAAGCAGTCAGCTACCCCTGAGATCTAGAAGGAGAAAGCAAAGAAGAAAAAAAAAAAGAAGGACAACCTGTACTTTCTTTTCTTCCTGTCTAACGAGCTCATAATGTTTTGTATTCGCTTATCTTTACGGTTCCCAAGTACCCCATGATTGCTTTTTCTGTTGAGACGATTATTAAAATTATAGTTGCTCAGCTGTACCAGGTGTGAACGTTGTTCCAATTTCTCAAAGCTAGCTCTCGTGTCTAACTATAGCTTGTTTACGTTCTTATCAAACTGGTGATTGTGCGCCTGGGAAAGGTGACGTGAGTGCGTCACTTCTCTATTTAACATCTTGTGAAGTTAAGCATTCAAATACTTATGTATTTACAACTGTCAGCTGTCTTTTTAGCTTCTCTAGGATAAGATTACAGTTTTGCACTCCTATCTGTTGATGTCGCCTTGTCAGGGGTTGAATAAGATACTGTAGGTGTGAATTAAAAGAAAAGAAAGAAGGTCGAACAAGGTAAAACTATTATGAAAAGGTTTGTGTCATACAAGGTAGGGTCGTTCTGAAAAGAAAATTTCAGAAAGCGAGTGCTCGATTTCTCATTCACTGATAAAAGTTATAAATGGGCGTGTCGAAGCGTCGTATCTCCTGAATACGAGTATTTTTGTGACGTCAGAGTCAGAGTTCTGTGTACTGCAGAGCACTTTGGTGTTTTTGATGACAAAAATAGCTCAGATCAATAGAGGGAAGGGCCTGAGTTAACGACATTTAGACGGTCATTAGTTATATTTCTCCTTTATGCTGACCTATGTCTGTACCATAAATGTTGCATAAATAAGCCAGTACGTTTGAAAACGAGGGAAATGTAGCTGCTAGTTGACAGACGTTTTGTCTGTTGTTAATGTTGTTTATATTTTGGCAAAAATGGTGGGGGATTG
>NW_004797872.1:152151-155078 GCF_000002075.1 Aplysia californica | reverse complement strand
GGGGGGGTAGGAACGGAGTAGTTGGTGTATTTATTGTTTTCATGGATTGTGTCCTTGTTTTTTCATTAGTGTGGCATGGGGCATGTCCAGCAACAAAACTACATTGTATTTAGACATATTTTTTAGAACTGAAATATTGGTACAAACCTCATATTTAGCCACTGTAGTTGTCAGAGTGTTGTTCTGGAGCCCCCCGCGCGCACAGGGCCGCAGACATGCTCACTTAAGATGATTCAGGTGACAAAAGAAGCTCTTCAAGACCGGTGTTCGCTCATGTTTCAAGTTTTAGGGGGGGGGGGGTTGTTTTCTTTAGTAAGAGTTCTACGGCTCTTGCAACACAATTCGGTCATAACGCAAGTGCTGAAGATTCTATTCTAGAGAGAAACATACAAGAAAAAAAGGTTCCAAGTTTAACACAAAGTACATGACACCGTGCATGAGGGAAATTAAAAGAAAACACTCTTTTTCAAACTGGAATGAAAGGTGTGAGGGGGGGATGTTTAGGACTACGACCTCCTACAAATCAGCCTTTAAAAAAATAATGCATCATACGTGCGTGAAAGTGGTTTATCTTTCATGGTCGTGGTTATTCAGCCTTATGGAACATACCAAAAAGGAAAAAACAATGGAATCGTGCATCTGTCTGTCTGTCTGTCTGTCTGTCTGTCTGTCTGTCTGTCTGTCTGTCTGTCTGTCTGTCTGTCTGTCTTTCTCTCTCTCTCTTTCTTTCTCTCTCTCTCTCTATATATATATCTATCTATCTCTCTCTCTCTCTCTCTCTCTCTCTCTCTCTCTAGGCTCTCTTTAAAGAGAGAGAGAGAGAGAGAGCTCTTTAAAGAGAGAGAGAGAGCTCTTTAAGGAGAGAGAGAGCTCTTTAGAGAGAGAGAGAGGGAGGGAGAGAGAGAGAGAGAGAGAGAAAGAGAGAGAGAGAGAGAGAGAGGAAAAGGGGAGGGGGTAGAGTTCATGTGTGCGGACATGCTGTTTGTGTACGCTTGTGGGAATGAGTTGTACATCGTTGCATGTGTATCACTGAACATAAATGTCATGAGTACATTTCTGTGTTCTTGCTGATTCTTTGAATGTTGATGTTATGGTATATCCACCCAAAATTTCCTCCGTGGATCGATACAGTCTATCTTAACTCTTAACTAATCTTAGACCCATCTTATAATTTGCCTTGCACACATGTGCGTTTGTTAATTTCTGTCTTATTCTAGCGTCTTGCTTTTTTTTTTAAAATATGTTTTGTCATCTTTGAAATATTGGTACAATTATTGCTTCAGCGTCGGTCGAACATCGGTAGCCCAGTGGTTAAGTTACCGTACTCGTAATCGTGATATTGCTGCTTTGGGTTTTGAGACTCGGCTGTGTCCCCGGGGAAGGCACGTTACATACATGTACTGTTTCCCATTTGGTTCGGTCCTAGAGAAAGCCTAGGCTCGGTCCTATCTGAGATGGACGTTAAATTAGGATGTCCCGACTCTTAAATAACCCGCAATGTTGCAAGGGCGATAACGGCTAAACAATTTTGCGTGCTATATTAATGTTTGAACCGGCATCAGTTTTGTAATGGTCGGGCTTTCTGCTGTTGCACCACTGAGAAGACGTGCGGGGCTACAATTAACACTTATGTCTGTGTGTTTACGTTTCCCCTGTACTGACTGTTGTTGATAAGTTTCCCTTCACTGAAACAAAGCAGAAGTCGTGGGTTTTGGGTACGACTCATGGAAGCTGTCATTTCGGGTGTCTCCGTCTGTCTACCGGAATGATGTATCCCACTCAACCTGGGAGCTTAGGAGAGTCCTGGCAGGCTGGGCCCAGGCAGCCCGCCTCCTACATGATCTACATTGTGTCAGTGAGGGGGAGGGAGACGTAAAGCATCCGTAATACTTTACACAAGCATATGTGTTACGACGTGGTGGAATCAGGCGCTCGTCAATTTTTGGGCATATGGAGCTATTGGTATAATCTTAAAGTGTGTTCCTTTTCCTTCCTTTTGGAGAAAAAAATCCTTCTCTGCTGAACAGAAGTCGAAACATTTGCGATTGAAGGAGGTCGCCTGGTTTCAGAGACAGAATTAGAGAGAAAATGGCTGCCAAAGTTTGGTAACTTCCATTGTCAGAAAGTCCTTGGAAAATAAGAATTTCCATTTTTCTGTGGCTTTCATCAATGTTTTTCGGTAAAATCCACACAAAAATGTGGTTTTTTTAATGGACTTAAAAGGTGTTGAGACAAAAAGAGAAATTTTGAAAAAAATCGCCCACAGGCCAAACAATTGCTGATATCGTTGATTCCATTATTTTGATGAGCGCCTGATTTCACCATGATGCCTCACAATTATCGTTTCAGCGCGTTTCTTTGTAAGAAAGCACTTCTCGTCCTAAATGACATGACAGAAAGACTGAAAAGTTGTTATCCAATCCTATTCTGATACGTTTGAATCTTTCAACAAGAAGCAGGCTACCGTTTGCCGCACATAACCACATAGTTACACTGCACCTGCGTGTCTCTCGCCGACCTCTTTGCTTTTCGTTGTGGCAACCACTCGAGTTGACGATCATAAACTCGGTTTGCATAACGTTTGAAGGCGGAGCCGCATTCCGTAAGTTATCGAAATTTTATTGTCGTCTCATATCCTCGAGACGCCAGGTCTTGACTTGCGTGGATCGGATATTGAAACTAAAATCGACCCCTTTATTAGTCTGTTGCCGCTGTTATTTATGGGGCCAATTTCACTTCAGCCATTGAAATGCTCTCAACACCCAACCTCATATCGATCGAAGTTCAAGCTCACATGAGAAGTCATAAATTTTCCACACCTGAGTTGATAACAGAACGCGGCCTTTTTTGTTGGGGGTCCATCATTAGAACTGCCCTCAGTTTCTGAATTTTAGGGGTTTAGTTCAGCCTTTTGCGCGGACGTAATC
>NW_004797872.1:140621-152051 GCF_000002075.1 Aplysia californica | reverse complement strand
AGCCCGCCTCTCACCTCCTTCATCAACGAAAAAGGGAAAAGAAAAGACAATAATAAGTTTTGCACTTTTGTTTCCTTAATATTTCCTTCGTGCAATACATGATTACAGAAATCTTTGAAGAAATCTCTCACCCTAAAATAAAATTCTAATTTGTAAATGCCATCCGCATATACTTTGCCGTTGTTTGATAAATTCATGATGTAGAAAATGGTTCAGTCAATAGTGATATCAAGGAATTATTAATTTTATTTCTTTTGTTTTTGTTAGGTTTTTGTTTTGTTTTATTTCGGGTTTTTTAAGGATAGGGGGGGTGTCAAATTGCAAGATGCGTCTCATAAAGAAATAAGCTTCCCTGCGTTATACCGCTCAAAATCATATTCGAAATTGTTTTAGTATTCCAAAATAAACGTTATATTGTATTTAATTATTCAGCGTCTCCTCTACGAAGGTTTTCACATTTTCCATGCCACACACCCAGTGTTGGAGAACATGAACAAATGTTCCATGCCACACACCCAGTGTTGGAAAACATGAACAAATGTTCCATGCCACACACCCAGTGTTGAAGAACATGAACCAGTGTTCCATGCCACACACCCAGTGTTGGAAAACATGAACCAGTGTTCCATTTTCCAAGGCACTTATTTCTTTTCTGGTCTCCTCTTCAATCTCATCTGCGTCCTCAAACTTCTGACCTCAAAGTATTTCTTTCAGTAAAAATAAAAACTGAAAAAAGCCACAAGGGGCTAAATCTGGCTTATAAGGTGCATGCCGTTGCAAATCTCACACAAAGGTCTAGAGAAGTTCAGAGACCACTCTGAATTTGTAGAGAGGTGCGTTGTCGTGGTGGAATATGATGTCAGTATATCGGGTTGTCTTTCTGTGAATGGCTGGACTTACTTTGTCTTTTATTAGTGGCCGGTAGTATGTTCACCATTGACAGTGGTGCCAGCGGGAACTGGCCAACAACAACAACAAACAATGTGCTTGTATTGTCAAAGAACACAATATGCTTGTATTGTCAAAGAACACAATATGCTTGTATTGTCAAAGAACACAATATGCTTGTATTGTCAAAGAACACAATATGCATGTATTGTCAAAGAACACAATATGCTTGTATTGTCAAAGAACACAATGTGCTTGTATTGTCAAAGAACACAATATGCATGTATTGTCAAAGAACACAATATGCATGTATTGTCAAAGAACACAATATGCATGTATTATCAAAGAACACAATATGCTTGTATTGTCAAAGAACAAAATATGCATGTATTGTCAAAGAACACAATATGCATGTATTGTCAAAGAACACAATATGCATGTATTGTCAAAGAACACAATATGCATGTATTGTCAAAGAACACAATGTGCATGTATTGTCAAAGAACACAATATGCATGTATTGTGAAAGAACACAATATGCATGTATTGTCAAAGAACACAATATGCGTGTATTGTCAAAGAACACAATATGCGTGTATTGTCAAAGAACACAATATGCGTGTATTGTCAAAGAACACAATATGCATGTATTGTCAAAGAACACAATATGCTTGTATTGTCAAAGAACACAATATGCTTGTATTGTCAAAGAACACAATATGCTTGTATTGTCAAAGAACAAATATGCTTGTATTGTCAAAGAACACAATATGCTTGTATTGTCAAAGAACACAATATGCTTGTATTGTCAAAGAACACAATATGCATGTATTGTCAAAGAACACAATATGCTTGTATTGTCAAAGAACACAATATGCATGTATTGTCAAAGAACACAATATGCTTGTATTGTCAAAGAACACAATATGCTTGTATTGTCAAAGAACACAATATGCTTGTATTGTCAAAGAACACAATATGCTTGTATTTGATTCCTCTTGGTTTTCTTGCGCCTTCGTCAAAGCTTTACCCTGGGACCTGACCATCAATGATTTATTTATAGAGGCACCCTGGGATATGTGATATGAATACACACATTTTTGAAACGTCATAGCTGACATCAAAATGTTATTATCACTACAACTTTTGGCACAGAAACAACGAATACATACTTCTACGACGTCGTAAATTTCCAACGTTGTAGTTGGAATGGTCATGACGTTACGGAAAAGTGAAGGGAAACTTCATTATGAGACACACTTCGTAATTAACGTTTTAATATTTTTTGTGTCGCAAACATGTAAAGAAGTAATATTTTCTGTGTTGCAAATATTATTTAAGATAATATTGATATAATATTTCCTGTGTTGCAAGCATTTACATGGGTTTTGGTAGGCGTTTAGTCACATCTGTTGGCCTTCACATTCCCATCCTTTTTTTTAAAGCAAAAGTTGGAGTTTTGCCAATCAACAGCTGTGGTAGAAGCTGTTTCAAACTTGATTAATACCATGAAGTTCAATGTTTGAATCCGAGATGAGTCAAATATTTCACGTGTATTTTCTCTTCCTTACTGGACTTGTGAGTGTTTGTTTGTTTGGGGGGGGGGGGTGTCAGCCTGTTGCCCATCTGTGGTCTCTTCATGTCTTACCATGTGGGTGGTTGGCGGGTGCTCTGGTGTGGTTTGCTTCTTCTTTCATATGAAAAATGTATCGTCCTTATTTCCCCTATTTCTTTTTTTATGTACGTTACTCTCTTGTAACACCTCTAATCTTCTGGCGCTCATATGACCTTATGCAGTTGCGAGTGCCGTAAAACCTCTACTAAAACTAAACTAAATGTCTTACCATGGCGATCAGCTGGGTTAGGTATTTTTGGATGGTCTTGTTCAGTGAGAAAAATGTAATACATTGCAGATATTGCCCTTTCCGTCCTTTGGCGTATGAATGTTCTGAAATCTATTGTAATAATGTTGTCTGTGCCGTTTTACACAAGAGACGTGGGCTAGATTCCCGCGTGTTGAAGTTTTATTTTATCGAGTGTATCCATCTCTCTGCTGGGATGTAGTTACCGGTCCGGACTGGCCCTGACAGACATGGTCGCGGTGGCCCGCCTCCTAATTATCTAAACTGTGTCGACGAGGACGGAAAATATTTCAAATCAATTGGAGTTTTTGGACCCTCTGGACCCCCCCCCAACCAGGGCAGTGCTACTGACTGAAGTTGTCTTTGGGCCATTCCCAAAGGGGAGGATATTAACATGTTCTTATGCACAGTAGATTTGTAAATGGGCTGGTTTATCGATGTCATGCTCATACCGTACCGGAACAACATAGGGGGAACTACTGCTTTTTCTTTCCTCATCTTTGCTATCGTCATTTTTCCTCTTATCTACTTCTTTTGTATGTTTGTCACTCTCTTTTGAACTGCTATGTCCGGGTTGCCTCGGTAGTTCGAAGCAGACCTTGTGCTGTTGAGGCTAGAGTGGTGAGTAAAGTAAGCCTGATTCCCCGCTTGGTCTTCTCCGCTGACATCCACCCTTTGGCGCTCATATGACCTTATGCAGTTGCGAGCGCCATAAAACCTTTCTAAAACAATAAACAAAAGCACCCTATGAGCTGTCGTGCGGATGGTTGGGAGGGCGCCACAGGCAGGCCCTACTTTTTTACTTTCCTTCTGCTGTTTCTGTCTGTCCGCCTTTTCCCAGCACTAAGTGACCATTATAGTGTCGATGTGTTTCGTTTTACTCAAACAGACAAGCATTGGGCTGTCTACCCGAAGAGCGGCTCTCTTCAGCTAAAAAGGATCGCACAAGAACGACATAAGGCTTTGACGGACAGGCAGAGTGTTGGGTTTGGGGGAGAGGGGGGGGGGTAGAGATTGTTCACGACGTTGTGACAAGTCCATAATATGATAAACTGCAAGAGCTCAAATCATCCGTCCCCTTCTTAGGCTAGGTTAAAAGTAAGTCCTTTAATATGCTTTCCGATAGGGAATTTTGGATCTGGTGGATAATCTTTGCTCTCGCCCGCGTGGTTGCTACGGACGCTATCGAATAGCTGCAGGAATGACGGCATACGTCAAGGGAGGAATGAAAGGGGTGTCTGTGGACTGGCAAGCCCATGAATATTTCATATTTCTTAGCTCCGAAATCTATCTAATGCGTGATAGAGGTATGTTTAAAGGGGAGGGCGAGATCGATATTTGTGCTCTGAAAGACGAGATTTATAACTGTTGACTTAATGATTTTGCAGACCCATTTCAACATGGTTACAGATTTGTTTTTCAGAGTAAGAGACTACCAACTGAGAACGGGGTTGGGGGGGGGGGGTGTAGATTTGTTCGTTTTTGGCGACCCCCTCTTCTTTCTTATCTGTCCGTTATTTGACTTACTTGTCTGGCTTTCTGTACCTGCTGTCCTGTACATTTGTCTCATCCTAGCGTTTGAAGTTCACCACCCGTTTACCATAATAATTTAAGATACTCACTTGCAGTATTGAATGGTTTCAGGGATATTGATCATAATATCACCCAATAATGCGTGAGGACAGGCGTCTGTGGTAGATCTATAGCGGCGAAGAGTTTGGCCGTCTCAAGCAGGCTATATTATGAGTTCGATTTCTCTATGGGGAGAGTTTTATTTGGATTTGTTTTGTTTTAATCGAGGATCTGTTTACTGGGACCTTGTATCTTTCTCAGACCGGCTTGGCCTCGACGTCTTCAATTAGATAAACTGTGTCGATTGGGTATCTGATGCATTTGCCATTTCCATTTTTTTATAAAATTTAGAATACTTGAAGAGGTGTGAAACCAAATGCAAGAATATCTTTTTTTTTAAAGTTTTAGTAAGTTTTACGGCACTCGCAACACAATAAAGTCATAAAAATGACGAAGATTAGAGGTGTTACAAGAGAGTAACAAACACACAAAACTTTAAGGAGAGATAAGGTCAACAGTTTGATTGGAAAGAAGGAACAAACCACAGCAGAGCTCCCGCCTACCACTCTCAAGAAAAATGAAAAAAGGGTGTCACGACGCGGTGGAACCAGGCTCTCGTCAATGTTTGGCATATGGAGAGAAAAAAGTACCCGTCTATCTTCAACAGAAATCGAGATATTTGAAATTGAAGGAGGTTTGGGTTGCGTTGTTTCAGAGGTAAAATTAGTGAGAAAATGGCCGGGCTTTAGAGTCCTTGGAGACTAAATTTACATTTTCTGTGCTTTTACTGAACGTTTTTCAGTAAAAATCCACGCAGTAATGTATTTTTAATGGACGTAAAAGATGTTGAGCTAAAAAATAAAAATTCGTCAAAAATTGCATAAAGGAAGAAAAATGTCGTTTTCTTCGATTTCATTTTTTTGACGAGCGCCTGTTTTCACCACGATGCCTCACAAATGTGTTTGGCATGTGTGCTTGGTGATTGAAGTTGGGTGGTAGTGTGCGTCTCTCTCCTATCTGTCTGTCTGCTCATTCGACCGTCATACTACTTTTTGACACGATATTTACGTCATCGAAATATTTCTCTCTTGCTCAAACAACTTAAAAGAAACGAATATATTTGGATATATAAATATCGTGGTCGTAAGTGTATCCCGTTTCGACTACTCTTGCCTAATATTTTGTTTACTGAAGAAACGCCCCCGCCAAATCATGCTACGTTCATTACATGTACTTCTGTCTCGTGCTTGTGGTCGTCTGTCCTAGATTTTGTTTTATGAAAAGTCCACCGTACAGTGTGAAATTGTTCACCCTACAGAACGAAATTGAGAGAAGAACAAAATGGCGGCTGTGTGTGATTATTTAGGGTCTTCGTTGTGCGACTTGATCGTTCGGGGTGAATACACTTCTGCCTTCCGCTTTTGTTGAAATTCGATCGAACTGGTGATTGTGATTTCTGTTGTGGCACTTTCCCCGCTGATAGAAAGGCCCTTCAATGCGTGCGGAGCCTTCTTCACCGCGTCCTTTGTTGACATAAATAGGTGGCAGGGACAGGTTCTAGACCAACGCAAATAAATGCCCGATCCCTTCTGTTGACTCGAGTAGCTTCTTTTGATAACTTGTCAAAGGAGAGTTAAAATCGGAACCGTCGTCTAGCCTAGAGCGAGCTGTCGTTATTCGCTGCTTTTCTTTCTTTTTCCCATTTATATGCGTCATTGGTTTGGTTTACGATAAGCACTTTACCTATCTGTGAGACGTGTAGAGGTGTGTCTTATACTCTGTGTGTGTATTCTGTTGCCCATGGTTACACACGTGGGTAGGACATTTTGAAATTTTATTCTGTGCCCTCCATTTCACGCTGCTTTCTACCAGTCTATGCACGCAGCTAGCTCGACTTCGCATTTGAATTTTTACGGCCAACATTGGCAATATCCCCGAGCGTTGTTTATTGTCGGACATTTTGAGTTCGCCAAGTCGTTTCAGTAGGACGTGCCTGCTTCGTGCTCATAAGCAGTGCGGTTAGTTTTTCTACACGTTTGGTTGGAGAGGTTCTCAGATAACGTGTGTGTAACATTCACTGCAGTTAGTTTTCTCCCTGCAGTTGTGCGTTCAGCTGGGAGTCTACAGTTCCAAAGTTATCACCTGCAGCAGAGAGGCAAGTAGATCATATTAAGAACTTACATATTCATTGCTGATAGCCTTCAAGGGAACCTGCTCGATCATTCCTCTTAGAAAGGTTTCAACTGAACGTTTTGAGGAATCGTGACGTGAGATCAACTTTGTTATGTACTAGAGGACCCTCTGCATTTCACCCGAGAGTACCTATCCGCGATATACCCTGTTTGCTTTCGTGATATCGAACTTACGTGTCATTAGTTGGGACTGATACATGTGTACGGGCTGCTCCGCGAAGTAGGGGATCCACATTGTCCTATTAAATCCGATAAGTTATCTGCAGGGGGTGCTTCTCCCGACCGCCTCTCTGCTATGAGGAGAGCGCGGCTTAGGCCGCCGCTGGGGCGGAATTCCATCGATGGTCGGGGTTATCCTCGAGAGGTCGTCATGCTGGACAGAGGTCAAGCTGAGGGTGAACAGGTGCATCGTATGGTCCAGCGCCAAGTCCCGGTGACCTCACGGGGGTCTGATATTTGAATGTCTGATTCGTGTTGTTGTCATTTCCATGTCGTTTCTCCACGACGATCAAGTATGGCAGAAATGTCGCCTGCAGCGATGGACGTCCCAGTATCCTGCCGTTGAGAAGGAGCGCAACTCTGAACGGAGGGAGAGGAAACTGAATGGTCACATTATTTATCTTGTAACTAAGGAAGCAGAAGATGTCAACGTCACCAAGAAAAGAAAAGAGGAAAATCTTACATAAATATTGGTGACTTATTTTCCTTCTCTCGTAGAAGCATTTTTGTAAAAAGTTCCCACTTTAGGCTACATGAGGACGAAAGCAGGTATGAAAGCTCAAAGCTGTATCAGTCACCGTCGACGATAATTTTAGAAAAGAAAGTTGTGGAGCAGTTTGGTAACATCAAGATCAAGAGTGGAACATCAATGAAGCAAGTCTGATAAAAGTCGGTCATCTAAAGGAGAAAAGTCCCAAGGCTTTCTATAGCTACCACACAACCAAAATGAAAGATCGAATCAGGCCAACGATTCGGACAAGAAAATAATGCGCCAAATTTAGCTCCGAGAAGAGGCGAAAAAGACAGATCTCGCCAAGTTCAGTTCAGAGAAGAGGGGGGGGGAAACCTCGCCGAAGTCCCCCACAACATGCCAATCGGTGACACGGTGCAAGACCTGCGACGGCTCAAGGCCCAGCGCAGCCGCGAGCGTGAGATGAGGGACCTGGAGGAGCGAGTGCTGCTTGACCATCTGCACGACGCTGACCGCGAGCTCCGGGGCACGTCGCCTGCCAAAGGCAACCAGCACAGACGGACCAAGCTGAGCAAGGACAAGGACGTCCGGGGCATGCAGATCCAGGTGAGTCGCCATCTTAGTTAGGTGATTTAGCTCGGAGGGTAGACGGTTTTTTGTTTGTTTTTGTAAAACAGGAGGAAGGGGGGGGGGGAAGAGGCGTGCGTGGGGGTGCTCAGCTGTCTATGTGTGTGTTTTCTCCTGTTTCTTCCCACCTTCACTCCACACCGACCCTCCGCCCTTTATCTTTGTATACCTTCCTCCTTCTCGCCTTCTACCTTCTTCCTTCTCGTTTTCCTTTTCTTGTCCCTGTTCATTCTTCGTTTGTCGTATGGCTCCTTGGATCATATCCAAAGTTTGTATAATATTTTGTTTGTACAGTGTGACAAGATATGAATGTTGACTGATTGTCCAAATGTCTCTATTTTTTTTTAAAATTATGACTGATACAGACAGTTTTTGTAGTGGGTAGGTTTTATTATATTGATTAAATAACTATCATTGACTGGTTGAAGTCAAAGGGATTGATACGTGAAAGTATTCAAATTCAAATAGTGTTGTTTTCTGTGCCATAGTTGTCAGAGACTTGTCACTTGGAACGTTTTGTGCTTCTATGGAAACAATCTAAGGCTTATCCTGATCCCTTTTATACAAGAAAAAATGGGCACACTACTTAATCACTTCCTCTTTATGACTCACTGATTCATTAGCTGACATCTGAATGTCGTGCCTTAAGCCGTTGTGTGATTCAGTAAGCTCCGTGCCAGAGTGTTTCAGAGACCCTGCTTGTTTTTTTCTATTTTCAGTACGAGCGTGACAGAGAGCGGGGCCTGAACAAGGATCAGCGGAAAGACTACCGCCGGAAGAAGGTTGGTTAGGGTTTCTGGCATCACAAGACACCTCAATGCGGGAAATCGCAGCAAACGCCAGCCCGTTATTATGTCCCCTCAATACACCGTCGACGAAAGCCAAGATTAAGAAATCGGCTTTCTTTTCCGTCATGTACGTAGTTGAGGTGGTGTGTGGTCAACAAAGACAACTTATTGTGAAAGTAGTTGATGTCTTTGATAATCACCACCGAATCAAGAGAACTAAAAATTAAAGTAAAGGTCTACTTGACCCTTACCCCCCTTAATCCCGATCTTAGAATAAGTTTAAGTTAAAAGCGTCTTTCCCGAATGACGTCACAGCGAACCGCTTGTCGCCACACGGTGAGAAGAGACCCCGAATGTGCGTAGTATGTCAATTTAGTTCCGAATGAAGGGCTCAAGTAGCCTTTTACAATATTTTTAAAAAAATTTGTTCACCCTAAAAAGCTTGGTATAGCATTGCACCTTCTCGGTGCCGTGAGTGCTTTTGGTAGCGAAATAGCTACCGATCAAAGTTCCTGACATTCCTTCTAGTATAAAGGAACTCTTGTGAACGGTGGGTGGTTAGAGGGTGCCATTGGTATGCCCTACTTCTTTTCTCTTTCAACCTTTCCAACCCTTTGTGCCTGTCGTACTTCACCCCCCCCCCCCCCCCCACACACACACACAAATAACCCTTTGCTATCAATGACCGTCTTTGTGGAGCCGTGGGTGTACTTTTGTAACTCTGGCAAACTGTTGAAGAACGGGGCGACCGGAGCCTTTTTTCGTGAGTTTTTGAACTTTGCTCTGCTTCAACTCGCCGTACCCCTCTGTGGTCTGGCGTGTCCTTGAGTCCTTGTTTTGCATAATCCTCCCCCCGGACGTGTTCACGAGAGACTGTCCTCGGCGGGTAACCAGCGAGTCCCGACTTTGATTTGACGTCCGCTTGCGAGCTTGTCTGTCTGTCCGTACGTCCGCCCGTCCGTCCGTCCGTCCGTTCGTCTGTCTGTCTGTCTGTCTGTCTGTCTGTCTGTCTGTCTGTCTGTCTGTCTGTCTGTCTGTCTGTCTGTCTGTCTGTCTGTGCGAGTGATTAGGGGGTGCCCCAATCCTCCTCTGCATCGTTTCCATTTAGTCTCCGAACATGCAGTTTATCGAGTTCGAGGGGACACATTTATCTATTATGAGTAAATGTTGGTTCACTGTTACGTTAAGTAACATCATTCTGGCATGTCGTAAGCGGGTTAGGTTGGGGGGGGGGGGGGGGGGGTCCTCGAACTTCGAAAGTAATAGGTAGTTGCTGTCTGGATCGTTTCTTTTCCATTCCTAAACTTCTTTGTCTAAAGTTGAGTATTACGTACTTTATATACTATTTACGCAGCTTACGTGAAACTAAATCTGCCGTCTTTGGGGAGATTCTAAAAGAGACTGTCGAAATTGGCCAAGTCGGTCCAGCCGGTGTCGAGGAGAAAGGCGGGGAAGTGGGAATTGGTCTTTAGTTTAGTATTAGTAGAGGTTTTACGGCGCTCGCAACTGCATAAGGTCATATGAGCGCCAGAAGATTAGAGGTGTTACAAGAGAGTAACAAACATAAAAAAGAAGAAGGGGAGATAAGGACGATAGATGTTTGACAGGAAAGAAGAAGCAAACCACACCAGAGCACCCGCCAACCACCCACGTAATGGTCTTTTGTACAAGTGATTGTTTTGGACAGGTGGCCCTCAGAGCAAATTCGAAAACTTTCACACAACCTACGTCACTGAAGCTTCAGCCGGATCTGAAACTGCGGTTCCTGCACATTGGTCAAATGCCCTTCCTCTGGTTTATCGATTTGGACCAGATATAGCTCTCTTGGAACAGACAACACCCCTTTTTTGTTGTTGAATGTGATGGGGGTTAGTATTTTGTTTGATTCCTAAGAACTCGTCTACAGCTGAGGTCGTAAATCAGGATCGTCTGCTTTGTCTCGTGTAAATGTTGCTAAAATCGTGCAGGAATCGGGGGAAATAGGACTTGTGAATCTGGTGTTGGTGATTGTAGCGCGGAAAACAACAACATACAACTTGAGTTGAAAAAGTGTTCACTAATCTTCGACGCTTACATGACCTTATTGTGTTGCAAGTGCCGTAAGACACTCACTAAAACTTTTTTTTAAACGTTCATTCAAGAATGATTAGGAGAGACAACTATCGTGTATTAAAAATACATGGCTTTGCTCCCCACTCCCGGTATTTTGTTAATTTGAGTACGTAATCCCAAGAGAGTATTTCTATGTGTACATATATACTTGAAGAAATAGTGGCAAGTAGGCCTATTTGTTGGAATCTCCCTTTTAACTTGCTGCGCTTCCTTGTTCTCAAGAACTCTTTATTATGTAAATACAAAGCTTAGAGCTGTTGGGCCACCACCCTAATCCTAGCTTCTTTTTGACTGATAGTGTGTTTTACACGTATAGACCTGCAGCGTGCGATTTGTCATTCATTGATCTATCGATCCGAGACATGCGTTCTTGCACCCAGCAGGAAACAACGTGTTGGTTTGTTCTACCCAGATATACTCGGGGGGGGTCTGCTCTTCTGATACTGAAGGGAGAGTTGGAGGTCTGGGTACGGCAAAACGGCTACGAAGTAAAGTTTCCCGGACCCGTTCGTGGGCCTGTAGTACAATGCGTGAGAGTGTCAGACAGGAAGTGTGTCCTTGACACAGCTGTGTGTCTCTTTTGCGGGTCTCGGCATGTCTTTGTTCAATCGGGCTTGGTCGGTTTGTTTGCTGTTCTTTGTTATTTGGTCGCGGATTAGTTGTACACTTTGCCGGTGCGTGTGTGTGTGTGTGTGTGT
>NW_004797872.1:128216-138941 GCF_000002075.1 Aplysia californica | reverse complement strand
TCTCCCTCACCCCCCCTCTCTCTCTCTCCCCTCTCCCTCACCCTCTCCCTCTCTACCTCTCCTCCCAAAACCACATGTAAGTCTGATGGGTTTGGGTTTTTTTACACTATTAAGAAATCTTCTCCCCACCTCCTTTAAGTAAGTCAGGCGACTCCGTTTCTCTTGTTGTTGTAGGAGACCACCATCAAGTACAACCCTCAGTCTGACCCCAAGGTCAAGCAGCTGGCAGAGAATCATGGACGCCACATGGAGGCTCTTCACAACAGGAATAGGGACCTGGAGAGACAGAGAGAAGGTGACACTCAAGTCTCTTTTTTTGGGTCTTATTTCCTGGTGATGATTGCATCGGTCACAGTGCAGCAACTTTCCAACTTCAGAAAAAACTCACTTCTTTAATTAACTAAAACGAATGAGAGAGTTTTTTAAGCATTTTTTTTTTCAATCTTATATGCAACTGCTATTGATATCATTGTGCTTTATTTACTCTTTCGTCAAATAACGTGCATCATTTGATTGGGTTTAAAAGATACAAATCCATTTTGAATACATGATTTTTGTCTTGCTTAGAAAGTGTTTCATAATTTGTAACTCTTTATTTGGAAAAAAATATTTTTGAGTTCAAATAGCGGTACGTGGTGCTTGCTTTTTTATACTAATGCACAAGACTTTGTGCTCGGCCCCATCTCATAGTCTAGCAGACATTGCTATTTAGTAAGATTGTTTTTCTGACTTGTCTAACCAAAAAATCATTCTTGAGCAGAGATCCGAAGACGGCTTGACGAATTAAGTCGACGGCCAATCAAAGATGATGACTCCATGAACGCTTTGCTACAGGAGCTAAGGGATCAAGAGGCCCGCAACAAGCGCCTGCTGGAGGAGCTCAGGAGACAGCTGTTGGATGCACGGCGTGTGTAAGTGATTCGCCGTCTCTCAGCTCCTTCTTCACTCCCACAGATGTAGTATGTAGACAAGGGTATTATGTTCTACTCTCTGCTGATTTCATTTTACGTCCTAGGGGAAGTTCTGCAAAATGGTTTAATTATTTAATTATTCATTATCACCTGGATATTAATTTTAAAGCAGTGTTTAATGCAATTTTGTTTAAAATGAGTGAGATTTCAGATCAATTTTTTTTTTTGCAGTTGATTTTCAGAAAGGTAATTCGAGTGATGGACAGACCGTCCCTGCCCCAGTTGAAGAGAAATGGTAAAAATTGGTTGTGTATTGTCTAATTATACATGTTACATGTGCTTTTGTATCTATTTCTTTCTTCCTGTCGACAGGCCTCCTCACGTCATACATCACACAACAATGGCACCAGGTGAGCCTTTGAAAACCAACAGGTCTTTGGTGTACCCTATGTTCTACGGCAATTCTTTAGTGGCTGAAATAGCAGCGGTCAGACAAGCCTACATTGCAAATGGCGGATCCGATCCTGACATCCTCCAGCAACTCGCTCAAATGCAAGCGGAGGCTCAGGCGATTGATGACTCACTGAGGAACAGACCGGCCCCCAGCAAGCCAAAAGGTGAATTCATTTTGTCTTACTACATTCCTATCTGTCTATAATCTCTTTTGTTTTGCCCTTTCTCAGCAGTAAATGACCACATGTTAACACACTTCTGTGTCACTCAAATTCAACTAAGAAAAATACAAATGAAAGTGTCTCACCAGCCAACTGCAATTTATGAGAAAGTTTTCATGTCGCTCTTTCTGTGTAGGCGCAAGCATCTTTTTCTGTGCAACATGGTCATTCCTGTTTCAAAGTTTCGCTTTATTCAGGCGAGCCTTTATCATTAAATTCTAAGCACCAGCCTAAGGACACTAAGATTGCCAAATCTGCCATAACTAACCGTCTCTCTCTCTAACCCTTTTTAACTCCCAGTGGAGCATAGACCACCAACAACATTACTCCAGCGAAGCCTGTCCTGTGCATCCTTTTCATCTTCTTTAACTGGCAGTCCTGTTGGTTTTGCTGTTGATGTTTTTGTAGCTACTTTTTGTTTTACGGGAAAGGGCTGCTAACCCTTTGCCCAACCGACCTAAGTCGCCTTCTACGCCATGTGGGGTACGGATACAGTGGTCCTATGCTTTGCCCCCCTGTCTCTTGGACAGGGCTTTGAGAACCGCACGGGTGTAGTTAACCATCATTGTAAACTTATTAATGCTCAAGTGGACTTCCCAGCCCTGCTTACAGTATATATGTGTCCCTGCCGGTCAATATCAGTCATATGAAGGAAATTTCAAAACTATCACCTTTTTTCTACAATTTAAAACAAAAATGAAGTAAGTATGACCATATTTGACGAAAATACAGAACTTTTAATTGTGCGAGGTGAGGAAACACAAAAAGGAGGAAATGGCCTTTGAAGTTGAGCAACATGTTTCTTTAGCATTGGGGGTCTTAGAATTGAGATAGAGACTTGAAATTTAGCAGTTATCTCGACAATGCGACTGCAAGGGAACATACAGAAGTAGAAAACTATTCATTAACAGAGAAAAAAACTTATGGACAAAACAACATTTTAACGAGAATGGACTTCACATCAAATGCAACAAAATATTAGCATTATACTAGGTATCAGATACTAAATTTTCAATGTAGCTGTATGTCAAATTCATCTGTTTCACATGAAAGGCCTGTGCCTCTTGAGAATTTTGGTACCATACTTTTACCTCTCAGTCAATGTTTAAGAGAATGGCAGCTGTTTCAATTTAACATAGTAATCAAATATTGCTGAAGTCACGCTAACGGGCTGCAACCCCACGTTTAACAGATAATGAAAGAGTACCAAGTGCACCAAACATTTCTTTATTAAGAGAGTACAATCATTATACCAAAGAAATGAAGCCTAATTTTTTTCAGACTATGAGATCATTACAAATCAGTATTTTATTGCCTCAAACACAATGATCTGTCATTTCAATAAAAACACCGAGCGTTGTCTCGGCTGGTGCCGCACCAACCCTCGTGGCGATGCTATAGTGTACTGAGTGCTCCCGGTAGTTTTGCGGAAGGATTCATGCAAAATAATTCCAAGCCGAAGACTTTAATCTAATAGAAAAAGAACTGTTCTTTCTATTGGTAATTTTTTTTGACCGGTATTTTACACTTTTCGTGATAAAAATGATCTTTGAAAACTTAAACGCTTTTTTTCTAGGTTTCCTTCCAAAGGCCAAAAATAATAACCACGGGAAACCACGCTTAAAGATGTATAGTTCTCCGCCAATGAAAAGATTATAATATACAAACAGCTTACAGTATTGTAAAGAAGGAAATCTGAACTTTTTCAAGGTGTTCAGCATTTGGTGTTTATAGCAAAAGAGCAAAGAAACAGAGATCTGAATGACCCCCATTTTACTGAAACCACGCGCTCGGAAGGTTCAGTATTTTTTGTTTTGCTTATTTGACCTTGCCACCATGGCAGTGCTTATAAGTCGAGTCAGATAAAGTGCCACAATGGCTAAAAAAAAAACCCACAACCTGCAAATAGTTATTTGTCTTTCATTATTCAATTTTCAGTGACTTTTAGATAAGAATGTTCCCTCGATTATCCAACCTGAGATAAGTAAGTCAAGTAATTAATTTCAGTTATTATTGGTTGTTTTTTTTTCATTTCTTTAGATAACAAGCACACAGATCACCTTCTGACATTGGAGCTGGAAAACGAAAGACTGCAAAGACAGTTGCTACTACTGCAAGAACAGAACCTAACGGCCAGGAACCGCAGAAAGGATGACAGAGAAGGTAGGCGGGGGGCAAGGGTCACAGCCTTTGAAAAAGTCAAGGAACTTGTCAGGCCCAGAGCTACAACTGGCCCAGTACCTCCGCTGGATGTCAAGTACGATGACTCAATGTATGGTCTTAAAAATCAAGTGTATTATGATAACTGGGCCCTGCATTCCACCTGGTCCACAGTTCCAGATCCACTGAAAGCAAAGATAGACAAAGATGTTCAAAATAAATATGGGTATAAACAAGTTTCCAGGAGGTTGAACTTGGAGAGGCGATGGTACAAGGAAGACTATCGCCCTGACAGAGCCAAAACCCACCTTGGGATTGGAAGTCTGATACCTGATAAAGCAGAAGAGGAGGTTCCAATTGTCCCCCCTGCCACTGTAGTGGAAGAGCCAGGTCAGACTCCTTCGGTGGTTGTCCCAACAATAGCTTTGCCCCCACCGAGTGTGGCGGAGAGAGGCAAAGATAAAGATAAAGATAAAACTAAAGACTTTCCTTATTATAAGGTTCATATGGCCTCGAGTAAACTGAACAGAGTAGAGCAAGATTTAAGAAATAATTACAGCAGAATGTCAAAGCCCAATGTTTCTGGTGAAGATCTGGAACTGTGGGACCAGCGTGAAGTGCTGGACTCGGAGGCACCGATCCGGCCTTATAATTATAAAACTAAATTTGAGGATGAGTTTTTCCTGGACACAGCTCGCACTGAGACAGAAGGCGATGCACCGGCAAATAGAACAGGTCACCAGTCCAGGCCAAAGCTTGTAGTTGAAGACAGAAAATGAAGATGGTGTTTTATTTTATGATGCTGGGTTAGAAATTTTATGTTAAGTACTAGTATGGGTACTACTTTGCAAAACTTCAGTTGAGGTTATGCTTCTCATGAAATTTCTAGTCGAATGGAGAGCTTCCCCTGAGGGTCTTTTTGTTGCTGTTTTTTATAAATCAATATTTCCTTTGGCTTTAATCTGGTATGCTGGGACTGTTCTACTTCCACTTTCTTGCCTGTTGCATGGGGAGAAACTGAAGTCTTGACTTGTTGCCTTGGGTATACACTGCACAAACTAGCAAAACTTACAAAGAAAAAACATAAAGTCAGTCTCTGAATTAATGAATCAGCTTATTTATTCATATCAATGAGAGAAACCTCTGGCATTGTGATGGCTCTTTGTGCACTGATACTGCCAGTCAGTGCATTTGGAAATATTTAGTTCTATATTTTTGTTTTAGTCTCCGGTGTGTATCTGTTAGAATTATGGTGTGTAGAGTAGATTCTAGTTATTTTATTAGTACTATCAATAAAAAATCTTTGAAAACAGATTTATTTATTTCTGCTTATTTCCAGGTAGATTACTTTATTGGGAGCGCAGAAGAAGAGCAAGACGGTATCTTATAAATGGTTGCAATTACTGCCCAATTTGTGAAGATTATGCCTCTCGCCTACCCTACCTCTATTGAGGCTAATACGTGTACTTCTTTTGCAACGGTTGAGGAAACATGGCAAGGATTAGCAGTAATGGAATCTTTCCAAATCTTCACATTTTCCATTGTTGGCATGAACTGTTTATCAGAAATTATCCTCCTGGCAAGTTGTTGCCTGTCTTTTGCCTTTGCCCATTACGGTTGCACAGCACTGAATGAAAGGACACACAATCTTGCACAGCACTGAATGAAAGGACACACAATCTTGGACAGCACCTAATGAAAGGACACACAATCTTGCACAGCACCTAATGAAAGGACACACAATCTTGCACAGCACCTAATGAAAGGACACACAATCTTGCACAGCACCTAATGAAAGGACACACAATCTTGCACAGCACCTAATGAAAGGACACACAATCTTGCACAGCACCTAATGAAAGGACACACAATCTTGCACAGCACCTAATGAAAGGACACACAATCTTGCACAGCACCTAATGAAAGGATACACAATCTTGCACAGCACCTAATGAAAAGACACACAATCTTGCACAGCACCGAATGAAAGGACACACAATCTTGCACAGCACCTAATGAAAGGACACACAATCTTGCACAGCACCTGAATGAAAGGATACACAATCTTGCACAGCACCGAATGAAAGGACACACAATCTTGCACAGCACCTAATGAAAGGACACACAATCTTGCACAGCACCTGAATGAAAGGATACACAATCTTGCACAGCACCTAATGAAAGGATACACAATCTTGCACAGCACCTAATGAAAAGACACACAATCTTGCACAGCACCGAATGAAAGGACACACAATCTTGCACAGCACCTAATGAAAGGACACACAATCTTGCACAGCACCTGAATGAAAGGATACACAATCTTGCACAGCACCTAATGAAAGGATACACAATCTTGCACAGCACCTGAATGAAAGGATACACAATCTTGCACAGCACCTAATGAAAGGATACACAATCTTGCACAGCACCTAATGAAAAGACACACAATCTTGCACAGCACCGAATGAAAGGACACACAATCTTGCACAGCACCTAATGAAAGGACACACAATCTTGCACAGCACCTGAATGAAAGGATACACAATCTTGCACAGCACCTAATGAAAGGATACACAATCTTGCACAGCACCTAATGAAAGGATACACAATCTTGCACAGCACCTGAATGAAAAGACACAACAATCTTGCACAGTAAATCATTTCCAATAATTTGCACAATGCTTGCCTTTTTCAAATGTTAGTTGGCCGCTTTGATGTTGATGAATTGCCATAATCTAGGCCGTCTTCAAGTGTGAAAGGATAACAGTGATAATCTAGTCACTTGGGTGATTTCAAGAAAATACATCCACTGTTTTTTGTTTTTGTTTTTGTCATGTGACCCAGAAGTTTCCAGACATCAGTGTTGGGAAAAGATTTTTTTCAAAGTGTTAAACAATGTGAATTAACGCTCATATTAAATTTGGACAAACTGGCATCGAAGTTAATGACAATAACTTTTTAGTCTTCTTGTTGATTCTTGCCTCTGAGCATCATTTTCCAGCTAAAACAAAATGATGGAGAAAATATTATTGTTCTTTCCACAATTATATTTGATCTTTTCACTATTTATGGCTGTTTTTGGATCCTCCTGGAATTCAGTCGTTATCATTTTTTTCATGACATTTCTGTGAGGGAGCAGGAGGGAGGGGGAGAGGATGAGGAAGAATGAAGAAGGTAGGAATAGAAAAGACAAGAAACTTTTTCCTTATGTATATCGTGACCCCATTCCACCGTCCTCTGTGTGCAGCTGGATTGTTTAGTGTTAGGACTGAGCAAAGTGATACGCACGGGTCTGTATATTTTGGGCTGTTTTTCAGAATACTTTTGTCTCCCACTCTTGTAAGTTTGACCACTTCCAATAGCAGCTTTCAGGGCACAGTGAGTGGCTCACTCTGTTTTTGTACATTATATTTTGATTGAATTCTAGAAATGTATACTGTCCATATAAATGCAGCTCATATCTGTGATTAAATGCAAAGGTGCTCAGTATTTGCACATTTTTATTCAAGTATTAGTGCCGTAGTTCATTATTTTTTTTAATGGGCTTTTTCCCATTTTATCACTTTTTTGTAAAAATGGAATTGAAAGTAATGTATAATACAAGGAATAAAAACAACTGCACACCCAACTTGGAGTGATTGTTTTTCGTTTTTTGTCTATTTTTCCCCACTAGTAAGTAGCCCATAGCCCATAGTCATCACTTTGCTCAAACCTGCACATAGAGTTGTGTTTTTTGTGTTTTGCTGGAACTGGTCCAAGACTCTCTGTAACTTTGTGTTGACCTGTGTTGAAGAAGAGTCCTTTTCCTACCCCTCTTGTACTGAATGTTATCGTTGTCGTGACTGCTACTAGTGGTAGGTCCCTCATATTTTTTTCTTTTTTTTTTACTCTGTGTTGTTCCTACTGTCTGACTGTCTTACTTCCCCCCAACACTGAACAACCATTATTCTGTCGATGTGCTCCTCTTTCCTGAAACAAACGAACAATAAGTAGAACAAGTTCATGATGAAAAGTCTGCTTACCAGTTTCAAAGGCAGCACAAGGCAGTGAGAATGCAGACTTGATTTCGACGGTAAATTGCAAACCGTGTAAGTCCAAAATAACTCCCTGTACTTCCAAGGGAAATGGCGTGTGCATGTCGAGAGTGCCACTGAAAACGGACGTTAAACTTTCTTCTGTGCCAACCTCGTATTCCGTAGTCTTTGCTCTATACACATGTTCTTTATCAACACATGATGCAAGAGGGCCTCCAAGCGATCTTTTCAGACAAATTAATATTAATTATAAACTTGACCTAATTTCGGACTTGCACGCTTTGCGACTGCTAACGTCAGTTTGAGGAGAGTGAACGTCGCCCGACGTCTTTCCACTTTCTGATGGGACGTTGTATACCTCTCAGTACTCTCAGATCGTGTTGACCCTAACAGGATGGAAGCAGGATCCTGAATTGTCTAGATAGTGTCGATGGGGGCGTCGACCGACGTCCCGTCTTTTTGTTGGATCGAACGCTGGGTGCGAGTTATTGGAGGGTGCCGCTGATTTGAGGCGGGTGTTTGGAGGGCGCCACTGGTAGATCCTACTTCTTTATGTTCCTTCTGTTGTTTCTGTCTGTCTTACTTTCTCACAGCTCTTAATTACTATTATTGCGTCAGTGTGCTTCTCTTTAGTCAAACAAACTGGTACCAGGTGCTGTTTGGTATCCCATGGGTCTTTCTTTTATCCTACATCATAATGTTTGCAATAAGCGAACTTACAAGAAGTGTACCTGAACTATAACAACACGTGGGTGGTTGGTTGGCTGGTTGGCGCTCTGGTGTAGTCTGCTGCTTCTTTCCTGTTCAAATTCTATCGTCCTTATCTCTCCTTCTTTTCTTTTTATGTTACTCTCTAGTAACACATTTAATCCACGGCGTTTATATGACCTATCTTTGTCACATGTGCTGTAAAACTCTTACTAAAACTAAAATCTCATAACTCCAATCAGACTTTCAATGTCTAAAATTGGTCGATATTGCAGATCTAAATTAGGCCTTTTGACCCTTAAACGTTCTTGTGTGACCTTAATCACAATCACAATCACAATCACAGTCATCATCGATGTTGATTGACAGCCGAAGAAACATTATTGTGTCTTTTAATGTGACCGCTGTTTTCGGTTTTTGTTTTTGTTTTTTGCTTTTGTTTGCGTAATTCTCTTCAATTGGATAGTTGGTAGGTGCTCTGGTGTCGTTTGCACTTTCTTTTCTATTAAACATCTGTTGTCCTTAGGCTTTCTCTCTTTTTTCTGTATTTTTTACTCTCTTGTAAAACATCCAATTTTCGTCACTTATTTGACCGTATTGTGTTGCAAGTGCCGTAAAATCGATATAAACATCTTGAAGTCAAACTCAAGAGTAAACCGGTGCTTGGCTTCTATGTGTTGGCGTGCAGGGTCACACTTCCTCAGAATGCTGTATTGTTTTTAGTTTCTGTAGATTATAAGTGGTGGCGTCGGTTGTCTTCGGAGTTTGAGGGTTCGAGTCTGAAGCCCGACGTTGTATCATCTGGAAAAGCACTTTGCACGAATATTCCTCACGACTTAACCTAGGTGGGAAAGGGCCCCGGCCATAAATAACGAAAGATCTTGTCAATATTATATTAGTGTTTTAGCGCCTGTAAAATGGCAGTTTTCACTGAATGCTTCCCAGGAAGTTAAGATTGTTTCAGGATGTTATCAGGTTTGCTGGAATAATAATAGATTGTAAAGTGCACAGAGCTTTCCGTTGAACAGGAATTAGCGCTATACAAAAATACTACACCTATTATTGTCATCTTGAACAGCTGCACTGTGAATGTTTTCTCCTTCTGAGTGTCCAGCTAACGAGGCGCTGCCCAGACAGTTTGAGTCAGTTTGACTGCTGTACGGGCAATCAGAGAAGGGTCGCCCCGTTAGTTCAGTTAGTACCATGCTGTGCAATGAAGTGTTTGTTTGACCCTTGTTTGAACCCCCAGTGGGGCGATCTTAAACTTGAATTATTTGGGGGTATTCTCAGGGCTCTCCGCCTACTTGACTCGGCCCTATCGGAGACAGACTATTGATTCTGAAGTCCTGCCTCATAGGTAACCTAGCAGTGTTGGAAGAGGCATTACACCCATGCAGTGATTAGAATTACATTGTACCAGTAAGAGAGATGACAGGCTCTGTTTAGTTACGAAGGCACAAGCATGTATCAAAAAATTTCTCAGAAGGGTCTGGGTGGCAGGAAAAACATATATAAGAAAACAATGCATGCCAGAGATCATTTCACCGACGCCTATGGTGTGTCGGTGAGGTTCTCCGCTGTAGCAGGCTGAAGGCGTGAGATCAATTCCCATGTGTTGAGAATTTTGTCGAGTTTCTCCGTATTTCTGAAAGGACGTAGAATCTCTCTCAGTCCGGATTAGCCCTGACAGCCAGGGTCGAAGCTGCCCGCCTCCTAAGTGGGCAGGAGAAGGAAACTGCCCGCGCACATCAGGAAATTTCTTCATAGCTTATAGCATTAGGGCAAACTCACGAAAAACTCTTAACTTTTCCAATTTTCAACAGCATGGAATGCAGCTACATTTTACGTGGGATGACTGGCGTCTGTAGTGTAACGGTTAGGCGCTTCACTGTCGCACTCAGGAGACCCGAGTTCAGTTCCGAGTGGGGAATTTTTATCGAGTATCTCGCTCTTTCTACTGGGATGTTGCATCCCTCTCCGTCCGGGTTGAGCAGGACAGACAGGAGCGGAAGCCTGCCTCCGAAATTATCAAAATAATTGTGTCAGTAGGTGTGTTAAAACACTTTAAAAGAAATTGAATAGAATTGTCATGCCGACTGGGGATCGTCATCATGTACACGTATCCACACATCGCTTATACTCATTATGCATTATATGTAGACGCGTTCTCCGTGTACGTAACCTTAACACTCGCCTGGGGGTGACTGGTGAATTTTTATACCGCCAGCACCCCCC